>NC_138033.1:51026729-51238939 GCF_964106645.2 Podarcis pityusensis | reverse complement strand
TCCAAAACAAATAGTGAAATAGCTTTTCCTACCCACTCGTCCCCTTCTGCCTATGTCATCACCAGGCTGCCCCTTCTCTTGGCTCCAGTTTTCCATGTACAGCAGCTGTTGGTCCAGGGGGGCAAATAATAACATTCCCCCCTACACATGCATACACACGCACACAGGCATGCGCACGCACACACACACACACACACACACACACAATGCACAAGCTGCTTGAACCCCCCCTTTAAAAGGGGGAGTAAGACCCAAGAGGAGAACTTTGTCCTTTGCTGTGAGGAAGCCTCCCTCTTTCACCCTCCTGCTTTGAATACAAAAGACTGAGAAGAGTAGCAGGACTAGAGTTAACTATCTTGAGAGGGAGGGAGGGGAGCGGCAGGTCTCCCCAGAGTCATAACCTGCCCTAAAAGCTCTTTCCAGCTAGCAGCCTTTGGCAAAACTGACACAGTTCCTAACCTGCTGCTTCTGGGATGAAACACTGATTGTACTCTGCCACAATTTGCAAGGCTAGTTGGCTCCCATCACCCCAAGGGTGTAACCAAGGGGGGCAGGGGGGCAGCTAGCCCCTAAATCAGTACAAATCAATACAAATTTGAGATTCTGCTCCCCTCAAACAAAAGCCTAGCCCCCCCCAAAAATTCCCGGTTACGCCCATGTCCCATCCCACCCTATTGTGTGGCCCATGCAATACAAACCTGAACAGAGAGAGTAGGCAAAGGCTGACCCACCACTGTCTTTGTTTCCATCATAGAAATATGGAATGCACACCACAGAGAGAGTTAACCTAAACTTACAGATAACTGTGTTCTCCTTTCTAAATTCTCCTTGCAACCCCAAGCCTTTGAGCTTTAAAGCTTCTTGGAACATGAAAACTGTGGGCCAGGAGGGCTCTCAGGAATAAGAGAGAGGGTACACTCTTGAATTTCAAGGCAAGGAATCTGAAATTTAACCACCGTGCATGTTTCAAAGGAATCAATACTGCTAAGCAGAATTAAAAAACAACAACAGAAACTTGTATATGATTTAATCTGCTAATCTCCCATTTGCCCACCTGGTAACACCTGCAGATCAGCCCCAGCACTTAGATGCAAGTTGCAGACCAGATTACCTTAAAATATCCACAGTGGTTATTAAGCAGGTAAAAATGGCTACAGTTTGTTTAACCAAATTAGGTAGGATGCATTCTCTCACAGGACTCATCACCAGGCAGAAGGTGATAGGAAACTGGTTTACTGGGGAGTAAACCTACTTGCATTCGGGATTTCTGAGCCTCTCCACCATCCTGCTCTTCCTCTGCCAGCTGTGGCCTGCTCTTGACACCCAAATTCAAGATGGCAAATGTGTGATATCTCAGCATTGCAAAGGGAAGCCACATCCTGTGCTGGTCATGAGGCGCCCTTCAAACAGCTTAAGGCGGCAGTCCCGGGGAAGACTGCCGGCTTGGTGGGGGGAAGGGTGCATGCAAGTGTCACCCACCTCTCCCTTGCGTGGGCCACCCAGTCCCAAGCAAAAACAACAACCCCAAGCTTCTGCACACAGAACCAAGCTCCTGAGAGAATGGTCTGCAATTAAAAACAAGCAAGTAACTCCTCCACCCACAAAGTCACAGTCTGCCCATATATCACTGTCAGATCTCGACATCATTTCACCAAACAGCAAAGGGGAGGGGAAGAGGCTGTAAAAACTATACCGAAAGCAAGTCTCCCCAAGAGGGGAGAATTATTGTAATCGTGCAGTACCATTCTAAAGCTGGAAACAAATACTGAAGGCAGGTAGAAGAGATGGATTGCCACTCCTGGAGTGGACCACCCTCTTGCTGTTTTTGCCTCTGGTAAAGCAGGTTTCTGTACAGTTGCAAAAAAAACCCTGCAAAAGCTATTTGACCACAGGAGATGGGGGGGTAAGGGGGGGCAAACACATACACACACACATCTCCCACAACACTCAGAAACAAAGCTGCAATTGACTCTCTTTAAAACCCCTGTATGTGTCCTGTCCAAGTCAGAACAGAGCAAAAAAACTGTGAAGTCTATCCTGCCTCAAGATCTCCAGCATTTAACTCGTATAAACCATTCTTTTCCAGGGTTTCAAGGCAGGAGTATTTCCCAGCCTTGTCTGGGAATCAACCTGGGACCTTCTGCCTGTAAAGCAGCTACTACTGAGCTATGATCCCTCCACCAGGGTGGTGGAAGCAGTCAATTTGACCCAAGGGGGGGCGGGGGGACTATGACACTAGTCAGGTCTTGGATTCAAACAAATCAGGTTATTTAAGGAGGTAGTGCCCTAAATAGATGAAAGGCCAAACTAGATACGACGTCAATAGATAATGACTTGATCTCCCAGAATTTTCCCCAAATGTCAAACAACCTGGGTGGAAGAAATGAATCAGAATGCTAAGCAGGAGTTAGGTAAAGGTAAAGGTACCCCTGCCCGTACGGGCCAGTCGTGACCGAATCTGGGGTTGCGCGCCCATCTCGCTTAAGAGGCCGGGGGCCAGCGCTGTCCGAAGACACTTCCGGGTCACGTGGCCAGCTTGACGAAGCTGCTCTGGCGAGCCTGCACCAGCGCAGCACATGGAAACGCCGTTTACCTTCCCGCTATAAAGCGGTACCTATTTATCTACTTGCACTTAAGGGTGCTTTCGAACTGCTAGGTGGGCAGGAGCTGGGACCGAACAACGGGAGCTCACCCTGCCGCGGGGATTCGAACCGCCGACCATACGATCGGCAAGTCCTAGACGCTGAGGTTTTACCCACAGTACCACCCGTGTCCCTCAGGAGCAGGAGTTAGCCTGTTGCAAATTGCACACACACACGCACACACGCGCACACACACACACACACACACACACAGTGCCAGCTGCTATTAACTCATGGAAGAAGACATATATGCAACATATGCATATCTTTGGGGTCACAGCCACACCTTGCATCTAAAGTGCATTTAACATACATTTAACACAAACAGCTTCCCCAAAAGAATTCTGGGCACTATAGTTTATCTAGCTAAAATTCCCAGCATCCTTAATAAACTACTGTTCCCAGGATTCTTTGGAGGAAGCCATGCATTAAAAAAGCTCTTTAATGGCATGCTATTAATGCAACCTACGGTATGTCTCCCCATCCCACAAGCAATTTTTTGTAAGGTGGGGGACTTCAAATTGTGAAAATGGCATGGTGGTAAGAGTTTTTTTTAAAAAAACAACAACAACACACCCACCCTGCTTTCTTCCCTTTGGTAATGGGAAAAAAGGAGATCCATCTCCTGACATCCCACCTAGCTTGGACCTAACTTGTTTCTTCTCAGGAGTGGGAACTTGCAACAACTGCAGTCAACATTGGCAGCTGCTCAAATCAATAAAAACAACAAACTAGCATAGAAGGGCAATCGGTTGAATTTTAAAGAGGAAATGCCCCAGTGGAATCTTTCTCTTATAAGTGATATACCTTAATTTCTTCCACCAGATTTTACAGTGAAAAAGGAATCTATCACATCCCTGCTGAAATACAAATACAGATGCTCTTAAAAGTTGGTCTTTTAAGGTGCCCCAGAGACCAAGTAATTTTATTTTATTTTATTTTATTTTACTTAAAAAACCAAACAAAAAAAACCAGTCACAGGCTTATTCCCCAGCAGTATTTTAATGGGGTGCAGTTTAGGCCACTAAACCAATGCAGGTTTACTTCCAAGAATGTTGTTTCGTCTTCTATCTGGGTTGCATGAGATTTGATTCTTGCATGCTGCTAAATGGAGCATCCTTGTTCTTCAGCTACACAAATCCCACAGAATACATGAGACCCAACAGAATTAAGAAGGGCAGGAGTTTATCTGCATCACATGTTTTTGTGCTCCCCAAATCTAAATACTCCTTCCAATGCATGCACAGAGGCATGTTTCACAGAATCTCTGTGGGCAAGGAATGTGTTCTGCCACTGGAATGAATGAAGAAAGGCTCTTTTCAGCACGGGAACTCCACCCGTGTCTCAGAGCTCATTGTGCCTATAAATTACCTGTGTGATCAGAGCAACATCTTCCAACCTAGACTTCCCACTGATGACGAACACTTACAGCATTTGGGGAAGCAACACAGCTTGGTAGTGGAGCATCTGAATTGTACGTAGAATGTCACAGGTTCAATCCCTGGCATTTCCAGGTAGGATTGGCGGAGACTCCTGTCTGAAACTCTGCAGAGCAGCTGCCAGGCAGTATATACAATACTAAACTAGATGAACTCGGTATAAGGCAGCACTGCCTATGGTCGCTTAAGCCAATCACCCATCTATCCCCATCACTCCTGTTCCTGCCCCTCACAATCCTGTGTGCCGTCAACTGTCATTCTTTTATAGGTTTTTAATTTGCTAGGATTACCCTAACAACGGTGGTAATTAATACTAACCCCTCCTCTACCGTATATGCTAATGGCATGAGCCATAAAAATTAATTTGCAAACATGTCATTACACAATAGCTGAACAGCCAATAAACCTGCAATTATAGGCCAATCATTGAGCAGGAACAGAGGGAGGGGTGGTTTGCCAATTTGATTTTTTTTTTTTAATTACATAAAGCTCTAGAGGAGAATTGTTTCTCTCAAGAGAAGCTGGGCTTAGTTTCAAAAAAATCAGGCTCTGCCTTTGCTCTCCCTAAGCTTAACCCAAATGTAGGTGAGAGGGAGGGTGACATTCTGGAAGCCCAGAATGGTTCCCTAGCACGGAAACCATGTTAGCAGATGATGTTATGCAACACTGATAGCTGAGAACATGAAGAAAAGAAGGGAGTTCCTTGCATTTGCCCCTATCCCCAGGACCCATCGGACCTAGAGGATGTGACATAACACTGAAGCAGAAAGCAGCACATGAGTATATGCAGAGTGATTTCCCCATCGTCTGCAAGTAACCACAGTCAGCCAAGCCAGCATAGGGAGAGGGCTTTTAAGCTAGAAACGTTGGAGCTACAGTCATTCACCACAGAATCAATAATTAGTAAAGCGCTTTACAGTTGTTCCCGAGTGTGCCCTCACAATAACTCTGCAAGGTTGATCACTGCCGCTCCCCACTTTACAGAGAGCAAACTGAGGCCGCTTTGCTGGAAGTTACACAGTGAACTGGCAAGGTAAAGGTAAATGGTAAAGGACCCTTGGATGGTTAAGCCCAGACAAAGGCGACTATGGGGTGTGGTGCTCATCTCACTTTTCAGGCCGGGGGAACTGGCATTTGTCCACAGACAGCTTTCCGGGTTCATGTGGCCAGCATGACTAAACCATATGGAGGACCGCGACGAATGCCAGAGCACACAGAAATGCTGTTTACCATCTCGCTGCAGCAGTACCTATTTATCTACTTGCACGGGTGTACTTTCAAACTATGAGGTTGGCAGAAGCTGGGACAGAGCAACAGGAGCTCACCCCATTGCGCTGATTCGAACTGCCGACCTTCTGATCGGCGAGCCCATGAGGCTCAGTGGTTTAGACCACAGTGTGCACCCGTATCCCACAATTGACAAGACACCTCCCAAGAGGCAGGTCCAACAATGCTCCACTCACTTGAAGATTGGATTGAGTCCTGTTTCTGGTGGTTATCCAAATCACCACTATCTCAGAATGCCAGTGCAGGAGAATCCTAAGGGCCTAGGCAGGAATCAAACACCACCTGTTCCCAACCTGCCAAGTTGCCTCTCAGCAGCCCAGGGCCAACCATTTCTTGCTCTGTGACTCAGTTTGCCGCTTTCAGCAGGTATGACCCAATTCCCAGAGATGCAAGATGGCCCTACTAGATCCACGTTGGCACATCTGCCCAAGGGAAGATGCCAGTTCCAGGAAAGCAGAGCAGTAAGCAGTGGCTGTTGCTGGGCTTGTTTTTCAGGGATGGCTTGCCTTGCCCACGCCCTCTGCCTGGGTGCCAGCTCAGAGCTCTCTCTCTCCCCCGCCATCCTTTGTACATCACTCACGTCTACGGTGTGCCAGCCCTCCAGGGCTTGCTAATGGGAAGGAAAAATGGTGCTGGGCAGCAGGAGGGGTACTTAAGAGCTGCCTCACAGAAAATGAGCTATTGTTCACTCCTTGTGTATTGAGTGCACAAGCTTATGGAGGGGGGGGGGAGTGTCCTTTCTGGAGAACCCTTTGCGCTGCCTGAATGGCACAAGGGAAAAGAAGAGAGAGAGAGAGAGAGAGAGAGAGAGAGAGAGAGAGAGAAAGAGCTTCCTTGCCTTTGCCAAATGCCCTTTGGACTGACATAGAAATGAGGTGAGGCAGCTCAGCCACAAGTTAGGCTCAGATGAGCAGATATCTTGGACAGGCCAAAGGTTTTTAAATGAAACCAGTCAATATTATTCTTATTAAGGGTGAGCAAAGGTAATAATTGCTATAACACAGTCTTTTTCAGGAGATCATGTCGCAGGCTGGCCCCTTGGCAAGAGCAGCATCTGCCCATCGCTCAGGATTGCTTCTGCCAGGAGGAGCAGGGGAGGTTCAGGCCAGTCCTTCAGCCTTTTTATTGTATCTTTCTTCAGCAGGAAGGACCCACTCCCGAACCCTCAGAAGACAAAGAAACATAGGAAGCAGCCTTATAGCGACTCATTGGTCCATCTAGGATTTTAGGCAGGGGATTGAACCTGAGCCCTTCAGCCCCAGAGCCATGGGGTCATGCTCCAGGTGGCGAGGCTATTAAACCTGCAACATCCTCCACAACCACCTAGATTTTTTTACTCCCCAAGGGAATCAAGGAAGGCAACAAGTGCAACTTGAGGCCATCTGATGGCAAGCCAGCACACATCTGTAAGCCACACCATTGCTCCGTCTGGATACAACATGCTCAAAGAGACACTTGATTAACTGAAAAACAAGAATTATGAAATTATCTTTTAAAAAACAATAGAGCTCAGCAGGTGCAAGGAATGCTATATGTGTTTGGAACACTTTAGTTAAGCAAAAAAGATGGTAAGGAGAAAGTGGAGAGAATGTTACCCAAGTTGTAGTTATTCAATGCAGCTGTTGAACAGTAGATTCTGGAGTGACACCCCTTAGAAACTAGAGTGTTAAGCATTCTATGAATCACTGAAATAAATAAGATACAAATCTATACAAGCACCCAGAATTTCACACTAAATAGAACCATGTGGTGGAATTCACTATCATAAGATGTGGTGCTGGGCGCTGGCTTTGATGGCTTGAAAAGGCAAAATCGCAGAAGATGTCCTGCCAGTGGCTATGAGCCTCATCAGTGAAAAGCAACCACCATAAACAACCATGTGAAATATCTATTTCCTTCATGCTTTGCCAATTGTTGTGGCAAACAGGGTGCTGGAGGTCTGGGCCAGCAGGGCTCTTCTTATGTTCCTAAGTCCACAGTTTGAATTATAACCTCCTCCTCCACCACAGTAAAAACATTAGCCACCTCTCCAAGCCCATGTTAAGTGGGAACTTCAGAAATTGCTCTCGGGAAGAAAAAAGGGCTCACTGGTGCCCTCTAGTGTGTAAGATGGTACCACATCAAAGGAACAGCAGCCCTGCCTGAGTTATCTGGACAGTGTGAAAAATCTTTCTCTTTTATGAGTAAATGCAAACTCCAAAAGATGAGTTAGTATTTCTAGGCATCCATGAGGCAGGATCACTCAGTTCAGCATCCTTCCAATCAAAATATAAAAACCTTTCTGTCACACCCTATGCAGCACCTGCCTGAGTACTGAGTTTCTTTTAAGAGGTTGCCCTGCCCACATGCCCAGAGGAGTTGCAAGACCTGCTACTCACAAGACAGGCAATGAGGCATCCTTGGAGAATGATAGGAGCCCTCCCCCCCCCCATCTCATCTCTAGTACTATTAAAGGTGTGCCAAACTAACACCTGGGAATTGCAGCGGTCACATGAAACAAGTAACTGGATAAAGTATAGAGACTTACTAACATCTACCACTGGCTGGTCTCAAATTCCTAAATGTCTCCCCAAATGCCCCTATTTTTCTCTTTGTGGATGTGCTCAAAGATTAAAATCCCTGGCTTCCCCACTGGGGAATATGTAGCCTTCCAGTTGTTGTTGGACTACAATTCACATCAGCCCTGAGTCATTGGGCACACTGCCTGGGGCTGGTGGAAGCAGGTTCCCCAGCCCCAGGTTCAAGGATCTTAGGTGGGAAGGCTGAGAAAGGCCTCTGTCCACAATCTCAGGAAGCCAACATGAGTGGGGGAAGGCAGTTAGAGGCAAGAGAATCTGAAACTCTCACGTTGGCAGCCCACCAAAACTAGCAACAGGCAGCCTCCTTGGATTCTGCTGCTTTTCTAAATGGCCATGTGGAAAGAGGGCCAAGGCCTGGAGGCAAGTACACTTTCCAAACACCTGCAGCGTAGGCGAGGGCTGGGCAAGCTCACCTAAGCCTTCCACAATAGCTCCACTGCCTTTGCCAAGGAGTGGGTGGCTAAGTGAGTGCCAGGCTAAGAACACTGCATCTGGGAAAGGGATGCAGTTCAGTGGTACAGCACATGCTTCGCCCACAAAAAATCCCAGGTTCAATCCCTGGTGTCTCCATGTAGAGCTGGGAAAGGCCCCTGCCTAAAATCCAGAACTACTGCCAGTCAGTGCAGACAACACTGAACGAGACTGAGCAGTGGTCAGACCTGATATAAGGCAGCTTCCTCTGTTCCCATGTTCCATCTCCTTTCTCCACTTTGACCCATATTTGCAGAAAGGAGGAGCACCACAAATCTTGCAACAGGTCAAGTCATGGCCAACATCAAAGCATCCCATGCCTTTCCTCAAACCCCTTCCTGTCCGCCATTGTCTAATGCCACAATAAACCATCTCCCTATCTTCTACCTGCTTTGTCAACAATCTCCCAACACACCACCCAGAATCACATAGCCACTGTGTTGTGTCTGCTTAAGAACTTTCTGAACAACAGCTCAATATACTTGGAAGAGTTAGCTGCCTGAAGTTAAGTCTTCCCATTCTATGCTGCAGTTCTATAGAAGGGTAGAAGAAGCACTGAACACAGAAGTGAGTGCTCAATTCAGCTTCCAGAAAACTTGGATTTCATCCTTTTTCAAAAAAAGTTGCTATCCCCTATGGTGGTGGAGACATGCTTGGAAGCATGTTGGCAATGCCTGCTGCAATCTCAGACACCGTAACAGTGGTTGGCTAGATGTGTGGCTTCAGTGTTCTTGCCCCTCCCATAAATAGCGAACCAGAATTCTGCAAAATAGGCAGAATTATGCAAAGTAAGAGAAATAATGCAACTATGCACAATTTGCACAACTGTACTCATCACACAGTTCGCATCAAACAAACAAAGAGTATATGCTAGCAGGCCTAGCTATACATTCCGGTCACATAGTTGAGCTGAGCATTACCACATCATCTGCTTTTCTGGGGAAATCCAGAAAATGCTGAACACAGGAGGAAAGATGGAGTGGCAGAAGGAGGAAGGTGTTGAAAGGACACAAGACCCGCCTGTTTCATATGAATTACATGTTCTGCTCAGAGCAATCCACCTACGCCTGGCATATCCAGCAATGCACAGGGGCACCCTGAGGTTCAACCTCGCCTGCCTTCCCTTAGATCCCTAATCATCCCAAACTCTCTGGTTTTGCTTGCCTGGAGCAAGGCCGCAGCCTCATTTACCAAATTCAGACATACATATCACTTTTAGAAAACTATTAGTAGAAGCAAAAGGAACAAGTAATTCAGAGAACAGAGAAAGGGACAGATAAACACACCGGCATGTACCTTTGCCAGGCATATGGGTGCCTCTATTGAAAAGTGCAGCTTCCAGTACTGTGCACATCTATACTGCCCTGCAAATAACTCACCAACATTTTTCAGTGGCACAGTTTTGCTAAACCTGTTCCCAGAGATAACTCCTACGGCCCCAATACACACCATGATCAACAACTCCTTCAATAACATTCTGAAAAAGGTTGCATTGTCCTCCTCAAGGTCCTAACACTGTGTTCCAAGGTCCCCTTGTTCTGGTTCCCGAGTGCCTGTGATTTGGAGAGAGGACAGAAACAGTCCTCTCTTGCCCTGTACATCCAACTGAGCACAAAACTGTGTCAGCCAATAAGCCCAGAGGGGAGAGTGCAGCCACCTCGAGCGTTCATTAAGCAGGAGGTACTCAGCAAAGATTTCCTGCCGCCACTGACCTTTGATTAAGTGAAATGAAGACATCCATCAGGATTTCTAAAACCGACTCAAGTCACAGCCAGGCCTCTAACGCCACTCGCAGACCTCTGCTCCAGAGTGGCTGGCTTCCTTCGTCGGGTGTCATCCCGCGGGAGGGGAATGAAGAGGGTTATTTATATCAATAGGGCACGTCTTGGCCCCCTGATCCGCTCGACCTGGCTCATGAATAAAACATGGCTCTAATTACGAGATGATGAGGCCAAAGCCGCTCAGAGCAGGGAGGAGGCAGGTCAGGGAGAAAAATCCTCTTTTTAAAATCGCCCCACTTTTCTCTCTTATCTGCTTGACCGAGGTTTTATACTGGGGTGCAGGGCATACCTCTGCAAGAGGCAGAGTGCAACGTCAACTCCAGATCCCAAAGCAGGAAGATCATCCAAATGCTACCTCCCTCAACTTTGTAAAAAAAAAAAAACAACCCATAGATTTCACAGAGAACCCCAAATCTGAGAATGACATTAAACTAAAAAGCCAGTCCATGTGGTCAAATGCATACAGGCTTGATGAGATCTACATCATCTGAAATCATTTTTGGGGTTCTTGCACTGTTCCCCCCACCCCAGCATGGCTTGCCAAATTGACCACAGATGGATTGATTGATTGATTGATTGACTGATTGATTGATTGATTTAGACTACAACAAAATAAAAATATCTAAGCAGTGCACAAAATAATGTAAAATAATTATAGATAAAAAAACAGATTTAAAAAATAAGCAAAATGGACAGCTTCATTGCAAAACAGCCACAAGTGGCCCAATAAATGTGAACAGTTGTGCTGTTAGCCAGGCATATGATGAAACAAGTGCATGGCCACTTCTCCCTGTGAAAGAGGTCTGATCAACCCATTTCTGCGTCACCCACATTCAGGTCTCAGAATTGGCTTAACCAGCTCTGATGTTGCTGCTGCTGCTATGGGTTCCCAGTTGCTTTGTTTCGAGCAGAAAGATGAAATGCACATACATATAGATAACCTACATAATACTGCCATTTTTTAAAAGAACCCCTCAAGTTCCTTTTTTAAGAGGAGTGAGGGAAAGAAAGGTCTTGATGCTTTGTGTCGATAATATGCACAAAGACAGATACGTTCACCAGCTGCTATGATGAGGAAGGAGGGGGAAATCAAAGCCATTATCTGCCCAATTCAAGAGCTGCCTCCTTGCTTAATAGCCCGTTGAGGAGCAAGGTGTTTCAGCATGGAGGCTGCCTCCTTCCAAGCAAGGCTGCCACACACACACACCCCTAGGCCTCCACCACGAGGTACTTGTGCACGGGAGATAAACTTCTATGAGCTTGGAGCAGACTGCCAATAAACTCAGCCTGCCTCTTACACAGCCCAGCAGCTGCAAGTAAATACAAGAGTATGTGGGGGGCGGGGGTGGAATTAAGCAATTAAAAATGCATTGCTTTCTCCAGCAAGCAAGGAAAGTATTGTACCCCCCCTCCAACACACACCTGTATGCTGCACGCCTTACCAATAAGCCTCCCCACCCCCCAGACAATGATCTCTCTCTCTCCCCCCCGCAACTGGTCATACTGAGTTGCAGTCTGAGTTGAAAACCTTGGAGCTAAGAAAGGTGTCCCAGCATAGGGATATTATGGAATTCTCATGCACCCCCCCCCCAAAAAAAATAAAAGGAGTGGTGAGCCAGCCAGTGGCCTACAGTCTGGCTCTGATTCACAAAACAACGTTTATCTGCTCCCCCAGTGGCCCAGCCATAATTAAGCAGCTGTAAAACCTTTGCTGTCTTACTGGTTTCAAATGGTGAGAAAGAAGTTCCACCTTTCATTGTTGCACATTTCATTAGGTTTCATATATGGATGTCTCATCCATGCCAAAGCACATGTGTTCCAAAACTGGGAACTCTCTGCTGTAAAATTGCAGATTTTTTTTATCAGAGAGCTTAAGTGACTATCTCACGGGACAGGATTGTGCAGGGAAGCATTCTTCTGCTCCAGAAGTGGTCGTTTATTTCTTTAGCTCCACTTTAATTATCACTAAACAAAACCCCACTATATTGATAGGGTGAATTTTGCTTTTGGGGAGTACCTGGACCCAGACTGCAGCTTGGGTCCAGTAGGCCTAATTGCCCAGATCAGATTGGACTATTTCTGATATCTTGCTGGTGAGGCACGGACTTGGCTTGCAGGTGGTGGATCCCCGGAGTTATTTGCACCCTCCTACCACCCACAATATCTCTTATTCAATGGACCTGCTCTGTAGATAGAAAGAACACAGGAAGCTGCCTTATACCGAATCAGACTATTCATCTATCAAGCTCAGTGTTGTTTACTCTGGCTGGCAGTCTCTGTTACCCAAAGCTGCCAGGGATTGAACCTCCCACCTTGTGTGTGGCAAGACATGTGGTTGAGCACTGAGCTACAGGCCCTCCTCCCTGTACTTATAATTTGGATTTGTATGGGCTGATGGGATGGATTGGTGGCCTGCTCCTGTGTCTGAGCAGGCGGCTGGGAATAGATTCCCCGCCTCCCACCCCCAACCCAAAAAATCCTTCCAGCAACAAAGGAAGTATGACTTTTCTTTGGTGCATAGAAGAAGCTCGCTGTGAGTTCCTTGGATAAGGAAGAGGGGAGTCAGTTAAAAAGGACTGGCCAAAGCAGATAAGGGATGATGAATGGAAGTGGAAAGCCCTGGGTGGCCAAGACAGATAATCGGGTGAGGATGCTGCTTGCTGCCTGCATGATTTTAAACTCAGGTGCTTGGAGTAAAAGTCTGAACCATTCTTGAAGCCTAGGAAGCCAGCAAAGGCAGGAGAAGGAGCGTGTAAGTAGTCCCAAATCCTTCAAAGATTCAAAGGAATCATCAGGCTCCCAGGCTTCCTGATCAGAAGGAGCCTGACTGAAACTCCACAGGGGTGTATGGAAAACTTTCCACTCATCAAAAACCAGGGAGCGGAACAGGAGCAGGAAAGACTGGAAAGTTATTTCCAGTTCTTAGATGTCAGGACTCTGCAGGCATTTGGGGAGGGGAGGGGGAGAAGAAGAATGCAAACCAGCTCCAGCATTTTCCGGACCAAGGTTTTCTCATTCTCTGCAACTGCGTAAAAGAGAGAGAGGGGGGCTGCATACATCATACACCTAAGAATTCTGGGAACTGTATTTGTTAAGGGTGAGGGGTAAACTGCAGAGCCCAGGTTTCAGGATGTATATGTGTGTGTGTGCTTTAAAATGCTTTAAATATATGGTATGTACGCAGATGCTGGAAAGAGCATTCCAAAACCATCCTTGCATGTAGTGAGCAGCGTGGGACAGAAATGGGTGACCCACAAAAAGAAGCAGATGATTGTCAGCTCTAATAGCCCTTGTCTAGCTGCAGCACCTATGACTGAAAGATGAGAAAACTGCCTGCCCCATTGCCTTTTGGACTGACAGTAGGCACCGCTGCCTTCCACTGCTTCTCCATCTATCATAGACCAGGATGGCTGCAGCAGAGGACAAGGATGATGCTGGGGGAGGGGAGATGAAGGGGAAGACAGACCGAGCTAAATAGCACAACCATGCATGTCATTTACCTGATAGGTACGTCACCATCATCTAATTCTGCCAACAGAAATGCCAGTCACTGTGCTTTTCATTTTAGGAGAGCGTAGCTACACTAGTCTGTCACTACAAAAACAACAAGAAGCACTGTAGTGTCTTGAAGGCTAACCAGTTTATGATGGTTTCAAGTTTCTGTGGATTAGAGAGACTTTATCAAATGCATGGAGCATTGTCCTGTATTACAAGTACATATATACCCATGGCTGGGATAGGGTTTGCAAAACAGTGAGGTCAGAGGGGAACATCATGAAGAAGCTACACATGGTGACAATTATGCTATTAATAGTGGCCACACACACACACCGTCACTAAGTTGATACCACAGACACCCTCACACACACACACACCCCATCATTAAGTTGATACCACAGACACCCTGGCATCATTAAGTCAATTAACATGTGCATTTTGACTTATTAAACTAAAATGGAAAAAACAACCTCTGTCCTGATTCAACCCACAAGAGCTTTTAATGCTTTCTACACTAAAATACACAGTCCGAAATGTGTGTACCAAGATACTCAAACAAAGGCTGGAGGGGGCTGAAGAACTACAAAAGATAGGCTCTGCTTTGGCTTACTGGGAGTCCTATACACCCATACTCTAGATTTCAGAAAACACTGTCCTACATACCTTTAAGACTTTCTTTGCAATCTTATGGACTAGAAACTTGTTTTGGGGTTTGTTTGGGTTTTTTTAAATGAAAAGCTGAGATTATCAGGGCTCTGAATTGTCCACTGGATAATGCTTGGCCTATATACCAACAGGCTGTTGTGATCATCTGGTTTGAACAAGCATGGGGATAATTATAGGTGAGTGGACCTGTGCCAGTGAGGGGGAAAGGGGTGCATGTAAATGAATGTGGAATGGTAAGCACAGAGAAGATATGTGTTTGTACACAAAGGAGAGGAAGCATGAAGCTAATGGCTCACTGGAGCTCGCTCAGCACAGACAGAACAGGTTTCATTTGCACAATAAAAACAGCCTTTGCCTGCTTTCCAAGCGACTATTCAATTTTTTAATTTTTAAAAAATACTGATAAGCTTCTCCCTTCCCACCCCTTCACCTTGATGGCACTGCTGCAAGCCTGTAACCATTTCTGCCCTATTAGAAGAGGTATTAATGAGGTCTCTGATCAGCTGGCTGCCTGGTCGGGTGAACTGTGGAAGGTTCAAGTAGCAATTTTCCATTTGCACTTCAAATGTTAATGAATGTTCCTGTGTCGGTTAGAGATTCCCAGCGATAATCGGTGCTGCTCGGGTCACTGCAAAGGCTGGCTGCTCACAAGAAGGGTGGTGGTTCTGTTTTGGGTTTTTTTAAGCCATTTGATTTCTTTAGGGAATACTCCTGACCAAACAAAAAACCCAGTAATTGCCCCTGACAAGTCCTGCATACTCCAACTGGCTACAGGGAAAAGGAATCACAAATCAAAGGCTATTTCATGCAGGTGTCCCTGAAGCACCATATATTTCTGGCTGCAGAGTGAAGTTGATTCCGGACAAGCAAGTATCACTGGGCAGAGATACAATAGTGTGTGTACACACACATACATTCCCACACAGCCTGCAAGTCTTTCTGACATCTCCCCTCCCCTGTCTTTTCTGAATAATTCATTGCTGTTAATCCCTAGGCCCAGCAGAGCCGCTTGGAGGTAAACGCTCTCAGGGCGTGCTGATGATGTAATTGCTAGGTTTGTGTGTGTGTGTTTTAAAAAAACACCACCTACTTCAACGCAGCTTGGAGCCCCGTGGGTAGGCGCACTTTCATAGCAGACTTCATGGAGTGGGGATGTTAGGCACCCCATGGGACAGCGAAGCAACTTGGGGTGTGAATGCAACCCAGCTGTCTCTATGAACAAGATGATTCCCCACTTACAGCTATGGGAAGGAGGTGTGTGTAGCACATACACACACTCACATACAGGGGTGAAAACATAGTATTGCTATGAAGAAAAAGCATCCAATGAGGAGTTCTCAATTGCTCTGGAACCTGGGTAGTAACAAGAACACCGTGGCCTTGTTTAAAAAGATGCACAGAGTGCCCTTCCCTTGCCGCAGACTGCTTCAGCGTGTCATTGTGGCGGCTTTGTGGGTGGGGAAAGGCTTCACAGGAACACAGGAAGCTGCCTTATGCCAAGTCAGGCAATTTGCTCACCTGCAGCCTCATATCATGTTGGCAGGCAACAGCTCTAGAGGAATCAGGCAAAGAGTTCTTTTCTGCCCCCTGCTTTCTGCTCCTGGAAATGCTGGGGTCTGACACTCTACCCAGGTCAGACCGGATTGAGCCCCATCACATTCTATTTCAGAAATTAAGCAGTAGCCTCCCTGAACCCCAGATTGAACCTGGGATGTTCTCCATGCAAAGCACATGTTCTAACACTTAGCTTTGGCCCTCCCCTTGGAGGAGGATGTTTCATGCCAAAGAGAGGCAATCTGTGGCTCTCCAAGTGTTGGTCAACTACACTTCCCATCAGCCTCAATCAGCAAAGTCAATGGTAAGGGGAAATGGAAGTTGTAGTCCAGCAATAATAATAATACTATACTGTAACTAATACATGGAGGACCAAAGGCATCTCTGCATTATAGCAGCAGTACAGTTGTCAAATAATAGTGCTGCATGGAGCCCCCACTCTTAGGACCCAATGAAATCCTGCTTTGGTACAATGCAGAAAAGTAGAGTCACTCAAATTCCATTCTAAGCCACCTGTAGCGCAGTGGTGGGACATCTACGCTGCACGCAGGAAGCCCCAAGTTCAACCTTCAGCATCATTAGGGTACTTTTTATCTCAGTAGCAAAGCTGGGAAATACGTTATTTGCTTGAGATCCTGATAAAAGGAAACAATGCAGGAATAGACAGAGAAGACATTTTGCTGCCTGAAGTAGAGCCCCAAACCACATCCATCTTCCAACCAGGCCCAACACTTCAGAAAGTCTCACTGCACCATTCAGACCCCAAATCCCTGCCTTCATCTATCTACCACCCACCTTGCCACCATCCCAGTGCTGCCTGGAGCAGGTTGCTGAGTATGGCAAGGGCAGTCCAATGGAATAATATAGCAGAAGGCAGCTTCACATTATGCAGTGGTTGCCTCTCTCCACAATGTAAACCCTCTGTGTCATTTCACCAGTACTTCATGACACGGGCTGGGCTCAATTTCTTGTGAAAACATGGAGCCCTTGGAGCCCTGAATAGAGGCACCCTCTTGCCTTCCACACTGACACTTGTTGAGCTTCCTATACTGATCCCCAGATCCAGTTTTAGGCCTATCTGTGCAAGGTGCCCTTCTCTCATAGGGGAGGGGCTGTAGCTCCATGGCAGAACACCTGCTTTGCTTGCAGAAGATCCCAGGTTCAATCCCCAGCATCTCCAGATAAGGCATGGAGAGACCCCTATCTGAAACCCTGGTGAGCTGCTGCCAACAGCATAGACAATTCTGAACTAGATAGGTCAAGGGTCTGACTCCATATAAGGCTGCTTCCTAATCAGGTGTGGGGGCATTACAGTCATCACCGAAGACAACTGGCTTGTTCACACATTACACTGAACACCAAGTACAAGCTGTCTCTATACATGTATACATGTTGGTGTGAAAGAATGTATGTATACTTGTTGATGTGCACAGCTCAACTATTGTGTACACAGATTGACAGAATCTACACTCGTGTGTTACATAGGAATAACTGTACCAGTGGACAGCTCATCTATTTGTGTACATGGGTACACAGATTGTATGGTTGTTGAATGTAATGTGTGAACATCCCTTACAAAGAAGACATATGAGCAAGGAAAAGCTGGCTGGAGGAGGAGTGCAGAGTTGACTCTCCCTGGACAGTCTGTGATCTTCTTCCAACATTAAAAAAAAAAAAAAGACGGTCGTGCCATGCATGCCCACTAATTAATTCTTAACCTCTGTCAGTAGTTAACTTCCAAGAGGTGACCATTTGTTCTCAGGAAAGACAGTAGCGTATAAAGAGCAAACCAGACTGGGCCAATTCTGTTTCAGGGATGAATTAGGAGCTTGCCAGTTGCAAGACAAGTTCATCTATTTAATTAAGTAGCGGAGATATGGCTGTTAAATTAAGTTAATGGCTCAGCGTGCCAAAACAAGGAGATAAAAGAAAAGCAGTCATCAGAGTGTCGTGTGTGTGTGTGTGTGTGTGTGGACACACATACAAAAAATAAAAATCACACATGTCCCCAAATCTCTGGTACTCCTGCCAATTGCAAGCTCGGCCTCCTCCTTTTCCCAAGCCCCAAACTGTGCTTTATTAGAAATTCAGATGGAGAGCAATACCACACTGCTTTGTTCATGCATGCAAAAATACTATTACGTTTTTCATTTTTAGTATTTCCTGTCTTCTCCCTTCAAAGAACCTAAAGCAGCATAGATGGATTCCCCCCCCCCCCCCAGTTTATCCTTTCAGTAACCCTACGAGGTAGGCTAAGACTGTAATAACCTTGCTGGATCAGACCATTTGCCCACCTAACTCTGCAAAATGGCAAACCAGATGCCACTGGGAAGTCCACAAGCAGGACATGAATGCAACAGCACTCTCTACACCTGTGATCCCCAGCAACTGGTATGCTGAAGATAGTACACAACCAGCTCCTGATAGCCTTGTTTTCTGTGAACTTGTTTAATCCAAGTGGGTGGCCATCAATCACTACATCCTATGGCGGTGAGTTCCATAAGTTAACTATGTGCCGTGTAAATAAGACCTTCCTTTTGCCTGTCCTGAATCTTTCAACTATCATTTTCACTGGACAATCCCTTCACATTCTAATATTACGAAAGAGGGAGAAAGAAATATGAGATAATGACAGAGCCAAGGCAACCCAATTAGCCTCATGACTGTACTGGGGTCTGGACATGGGCCTCCCCAATCTTTGTCCAACACTAACCACTACCTCTCACTGCCCATAACAAAACTGTGCTGAAATGACAAAAGCCATGTTTTAAGGGCAGGATTAGAGAACAAGAAAAGATAATGGTTTAGCCTCCGACCTCTGAAATGGTAGCTTAGGGTGCCTTCCTATGAAGACAGAGAGACTTCTTGATAACATCTGGTGTCACCGCCCTTGCCACAAAATCGGAGGCTTTCTTATCTGGAGACTAAGTTCCAGAACTCTTCTGTTCTTTTTATGATCTAAAATAAACTCATTTGGTGTGTGCACTCCCAAAGGCTCTTCCGGCAATATGCACTTGCACACCTCTCCCTCAGTTCTATGCTTGCTCCAGCCTGCCTCTGATATCTATCTAGGATGCAGAATATTACTTTCATCATTCCCAGGATTCACGACCTCGACTCCCCTGAAGCCATGGAAACATAGCTCTGGAGAAGCTCTCTTAGATTTGACTAGCAAATTGCCAACTGCTTTCTTCCTGGCCTCTGCCCACCCTGCCGCACGCGCACGCACACACAATGGAACTCTGGTGATGTAAACACCAATCCCCCAGGAAAATATAGCTTTCCCTTCCCCTCCTTTGAGCCACCAAAGATAAAAGCTTGTGGGCTCAGGTTGGGACTGAGCCATTGGTGATGCAACTCTGCTGGCCTTGTTACAGCAATCGTTGTGGCTTAACTGGCAGACACCAGTTGCAGGAGCAAGACTCGGATGAAGTGTTTGTTGCAAGACAACAGCACTAAATATGCAGATAAAATCAGCTGTTGTTCCAATTTATCTTTGGTGTTCTACTTTTTCTAACCATGAAAGCTTAACGTTGCATTATTCAAGAACATGGGAGAACCAGGAAAGCCAAGTGTAGAATTTCCCAGGAGAGGGCTCTTTACCCTCGCTCCCAAAAAACTACCAATACGGCAAAGGATTGAGTAAAATAAACTAGGGGGGTAAGGTTCAAGCAACAGAGAAATCCAGTAAAACAACTATTTACAACTTAGAATAGAATTAAGCATGCTGAAGACTGACCTAAGTGCACTTGTTGAAGCCTATTTCAAATGCAATAGGATGAATTTTAATTCAAAAAGCTTCAAAATCAGGGTGTTATTTTGGTTTCTGATATGTTACTGTAAGAGGGAAAGGCAAAATCTACTAAAAATGACCCACTTCAGAATCTCAAAACAAAGCACCTTTATTGAAGCTCTTAAATTCACACATTTATTCAAACCAAATCAAAAGTTGACACATTAAAAGACAGATGATTAACCAGATAAACATTTTTTCATTGTCTGAACAGCCCTAAGATAAACTAAGATAAGCAATATGCTTCTTCTTCCCCCCTTTCCCCAATTTTGCATAGTGCAGGTTTCAGAAATTGCAACTTGCATAATGCAGGTTGCAGAAGACTAGTTTGTTGTTGTTGTTTGCAGAACCACAACCTTATAGGTTGCAGCAGAGGGAAAGATAAACCAAGCTAGCAAGGTAAGAATTAAAGATAGATGGAGAACTGGGGTTTCTAAACGGGAATACAATAGAAAACCTAAACATTTGCTGAGACATCTGCTCTGAAACACCATCTTTTTTAAAAAAAGAAGCTTCCAAGACATGCTGCAATTCAACCTGCGCACTCCAAAACACAAGCTTCCCCCCAGGGTTGTCCCTGTACAAAAGTCCTCTTGGCGCAGATAGCTCTGCGTACGGTAGACATCACACTGGTAGAGGCAGCAGGAGCGACATCTTCCCCTGACGCACGCATGGCAGGCCATCTACCCTGGGGGCTTTGCATCAGTGCAGTTACATCAATACACTGGAGTCAACAAAAAGTGACAGCGGGTTGTAACTCAACAGCCGCACCTGGCTGCCTGTTCCTGCTCTGCTGTCAGCGACAAAAGAGAAACAAGAGGCACCACCTGAATCAATGGCCGAGCTACCTTTGCCGAAACAAAAGGGCAAGGCTGAGCCAGCCTCCGGCATCCAGCTGGCATTTTGCAACCCCCACCTCCCAAAGAGGCACAGCTCCTAGGTAACAAAGGCTCCTGCCATCTAGGGCTCAGCACCATAATTGCTGTCATGAAAAATAAAAATAAAAATGGTCACAGAGGTGCTGCCTCCTTGTCAGGAGCTGTTTATCTACTGTATCTCTTTGCACCATCAGGCATGCCTGCTGGTTAATCCAGCTGTTCTTTTGTGCATAGGTGAACTATCTGAGGTGGCAAAGTGGGAGGGATAAAAAGGGATCTCTCTGGTCCACTTTAAGGGGAAAAAGAAAAATACCAGGGTATTGAAGCAGCAGAGAGGTAGCTGAATTGGAATTCTCCAATTACTCTTTATTGTCTTGAGACTGAACGCTTTGGGTAGCTCTCATAGCACCAGGTGAATGCTTTCTGGCCTGCAGCCAGGCGGTGTACACACACAGTGCAATTGCAGCAAGTGGCAGCCCTTAGTCCCCATTGGCTCTACATCAAAACCTTTCTTTCTGCCCAGACAGCTGGGATTACAGACAGGTTCCTCTAGACAACCCCAGAGGAAATAATTTGTTTTGTTAATCGGCTTGAATGCACTATGCAAACTGTAGACACACACCAGCCTGCTTCATGGGCCAAGCTAAGCCAAACCATGGTTTATTGGGTGTGCGGGTTCCCAGAGAGGAGATGGCTGTCGCTGTGCTCCCATCCAGTTCTGCTGATGCACTGAATTAAACCATGGTTTGGCTTCATGTGTAGTTCAAACCAAGGTTTGTGGTTTAACTCTCCTGGAGAAACTTTGAACTGTAAACCGTAGGACAAAGTGTGATCACAGCTCATGGTTAGTGTTGAGAGAGTGGGACCATGAGCCCAGGTTCAACTGAAATGCTAAGCCACATCATGGCTTGACTGAGCACAGCAGCAAAACATCCGGGGAGGAGCAAAGTCTCCACTCATATTAAACCATGGTTTGACTTAGCATGATGTACCAACCAGGTCACAGAAAAGTTTTCACAGTTGCACACAGGAAACCAGGCAACAGGGGAGAAATATGCTAGCTTTCTAACATGCTGAAAGATTTTATCTTCTATTTGAAATAACTAGTGTTTGTGGCACAACGATTTGTTTGTTTGTTATATGCAAGTATGAATCACACACCCAACCTGCAGAATGCAGCAGCCCCCGCCCCCCAGAAGGTGACAGCTGATTCCAATATCAAAAACAATTCACTGCCCCTTCCCAAAGCTGCCTGCATTGCTAGGTCTCTGGTTTGTAAATGGATCTGGTCTACCAGCTATGTGTTTCAGACCCATGTCTAGGGGAAGCAGTCAGAGAGACGTCGTCAATCCGCAAAGCCATTCTTATGTGCAGGTGTTATCCAGGAGATACCTTTGCCTCCTAGACCAAATCAAGATTGATGCACAGTAGCTGTGCTCCATCCTCTCTATGGTATCATGGCACTCAGGGCTTCTATTGCTGCTAGATGCCAGAGGAACCATGCCAGCTCATGCCTGAAGCCGATCTAGTCCCTTGTTTATGTTAGGAATTATGAGTAATTCCTTCCTGTGCCGACTGCCAGAAGCACTTTGAGGTTATATAAAACAAACAAGGAGGAAATTTTAATAACCTCCTTTCCCTGGGTTGCCTTTTGCTTTGCTCCCCCCTTCCCGGGTGACAAAACCAAGTTTCACAACCTAGTCGGCTGCACACTCAAACAAAGGGCACCTTTGTACAGCCAGCTATCTCTCCCAATACGGGTCACATGCAGAAGCTCTGACCTGCTCTGCTCCATTCAGTAACCCTCTGCCAGTTTCCTCAGAATCAGCTCCCCCTGCCACCCCACCATACACAAAAACTGTGCTGGTGCCACTATGCGTACAAGCTCACAACACCCTATAAAAGCATGCTGGAGCCCTATAATCAAAGACAGCCTCCTTGGGAGGGCAGTGGGTGTGGGCTCAGAGTGCCTAAGCTTTGTTCAGTGCCAAGCCTGTGACTAAGAGAGGATATCAAAGGAAAGCAACTAAGGAAAGCATCAACAATGAAAGCAACCAGAAGAACACCAAGGTGGCACTGGCAGTGAGCTGGCTAATATAATAGCCTGAAGCATCTTGACACCTATCTCCAAGAAGGAGAAACCTGATTGTTCTAGTCACCTTCAGACCCCTTTCTGCACAGTTTGGTTTAGATTTGGAACAATGGAAGCTGCCTTACTAAATGTCCATCTCACTCAGTACTGACTAGCAATGGGGGAGGGAAGGAGAGGGAGAAAAATTCAGCGTGGTTCACATTTTAATGCAAACCTACCTAGTTCACACCTCTTGAAACACTATGTGAACCAAAACTTCTCTGAATTTTGCAATGCAGTTCTCCAGACAAAAGAAGACAGAGGGAACAGTGCATAAAAATGCATATATGTGTGAAAACAACATTCAAACATGCATTATAGTAGGGATTGTGTTGCTTGCAAGAATGTGTCTATTAGGGGGAATACACACTAAAGTGCTGATGAATTTTCATGAGAACTTTAAATAAAAATCACAAACTGATATAGAACTGTGGTAAACTGACCTTAAGATTGTAAAAATGAGAAACTGGGAGAAACTGAAGCAGGCAGCTTCATCTATCCCCATATCAATGACTGTCCAGGATCTTTAGCACTGGCCAGAGCCTGAGCAAAAGCCCTTCTGCAAGAAAAGTGTGCGCTCTGCTATGGGGCCATGGCTCATTCCATGTGTCTCGGAGCCTTTCTGGGGCCACAGGTTGCTACTAGCGGAAACTCATCTGTTTTGCATTTCATAAAAAGGTGATAAAGGGAAGAACAAGCAGTTTGCAACAAATGTCTCTCCCAAGAAAAGTGCCAGGTTCCAAACCACATCCTCCACCCTGAAAGCCTAGCCTCTCTTCAATCTCAGCTGTGTGGGTGTGGACTATAACGGCACTGGGCATCCCAAACTGCTTAGATCCACACATCCCAAGGAGGTGGGTTCAAATCCTCTGCAATGTCACAGGCAATACTAAACTTAAATGATGCACAGCATGATCAATGATCCCTAAAGATATTGCTGGCTGGGCAATATCAGGGGCATGGTCTCAAATGCTGGTTCTTCTGACTTCCGGAGGCGGCGCCAGCGGTCGATGGCAGATTTCCTCGGTTAGAGGGAATCAGCGCCACGAAAAAAAGGGTCGAATCCCGCTTCGGTGCAGCGGGGGACCCCTAAAAATCATAGGCGGGGGAAGCCTGTGAGCCTGGGACCCAGCGGGCACATTTGGCGCCCCCCCCAACCCGGTAAAAAGCCCAGAAACGGGCTTGAAATCGGAGCGGGGGAGAGCGCTGTGCTGTGGGCTGTCTGCTCGTTCGTGGTGTGAAGCCGCAAGCTGTTGACCGGAGAGCGCTGCCTTTCTTCCTTAAAATCCGGACCTGGAAATCAACGATCCGTGAGTAGGATATAACCCAAATTGGAACTGTACAAATTGAAAACTGAAATCAGGCCGAAAACGGAAGGAGGCTTAAAAAGGAAGTCAGCCTCTTTTATTGTAGATAAATTAAAGCATTGAACTTGAAAGCGGAAGCATTTGGAAAGTACGTTTTAGTGGACTTTAATCCAATCATCTAACCTGGACTTTTCCCTCTATAAGTTGAGGGAAAAGGGGGGAGATTTCTGGAGGTGATTTCTTCATAAAGAGTGGAAAAGAAGAGATTAAACCATCACTCAATTCCCTGGGAAAGGATTTTCCAGATTCTAGGAAAGAAAGAGAGGTACTGTCTTGTAATATATTTTGACAGCTAGTCCTGCACTGGAAATAAAAGTTTGGACAGATTTTGTGAATATATATCTCCTGGTCCTAAGTTGAAAATTGTGATAGACTGTTTTCCTTCTGAACAAACTAGGGGGGCTTAAAAAGGAAATTAAAGTATCCAAGAACTTTTATGACTGTTACAGTGTCCCCCTAGTGGAACTTGGAACTGTTGCAACTTGTTATAACTGTAATTGTAGCAGGCTTGAGGAGTTCTCACACTGCTTGGGAGGAAATTTCCACTGTTTAATTCTAACTACGTGTCTGACCTTGAGAATTATCTAAGGAATGGCAGATAAAGAGAAGGCGGATGCTTCGACTACAAGATCGGGGAGGCCTCTTCGCTTAGAAGAAGGATTACAAAGGAGAGCTTCGGCCTCAGGCCCCTCTGGAACCTCAACAATAGCCTCATCGGCACAATTAAAGGTAAAAAGTTCGACAAGTGAAGAAGCCTTTGCTCAAGTTTTGGCCAAAGTTAATGAATCTTTGAATAAAATAAGTCAACAAGTAGCAGAGGCTTCTGATAAGATTGACCAAAATACAATAAGTATTAATCAGAATACAGCATGTATTAACCAGAATACAGCAAGTATAAATAATTTGGGCCAAAAAGTAAATACTAATACAGAGACTATTCAGAAATTATTAGAGGAATCGGCCTCAATTCGCCAGATTGCTGAAGAGGCTAAAGAAATTGCTACAATTTCTGCTACGGATGTTAAGGAGGTTCAAGAGGAATTACCAACACTGCATAAACAATTGGAAGACCACAAACTAACTCTGTCTATGATAGATTTGAAGGAGAAGCAAGTGACTCTTCGGGTCAGATCAGTACCTGAGGTGGAAAAGGACAATTTAGCTGAATTTCTCACGCAGGAATTTTTGGACTTTTGGGACCCAGAACTGGCAAAAGACAGTTTCAGAATAGTAAATACTTTTAGACTTGGGAGAAGAGGAGAGAAGAAGGTGAGAGACTGCCTGATTACTTTTCGAACAAAAGAAGAGAGGGATAAGATTTTGGGCCTACATTTCAAGAAGACACTGGAAATCCATCGGACAACGGTGGAAATATTCAAAGATATTCCGAAATATCTTCTGGATCTCAGATCAAAATACAAAGACCTGGTTATCCTGCTGAGAAGGAACAACATCGATTTCAGGTGGGAACTCCCTCAAGGCCTGTCTTTTAGTTACAAGGGAAAGAAGAGGAAAATAAGATCGGAAGACGATAAAGATAAATTTTACAGGGACCACGGAGAAGACTTACAAAAAGAACTATTTCCGGAACCAAAAGACCGTTCGAAAGAAGGGATACCACCGACGGATGAGGAACAGGCACTAGGTGCAGTAGGAGGAGATCTAAAACAATAACATCATGGCCCTGCAACTTTTAACATGGAACTGCCGGGGTTTGAATTCCCCTCAGAAGAGGAAGTCAGTATTTCATATATTAAAAAAGGAACAATTAGACCTAATTTGCTTACAAGAAACACATATAACAAGATTACACAGGAAATTGTTGATAAATAAAAGACTTGGTCAGGAATTTATTTCGTCAGATAAAGTTAAAAAGAGAGGGGTTGTGATTTACGCAAAAGACAATTTATCACCAAAATTTGTTTTTAAGGATGACCAAGGAAGATTTGTGGCAATTGAAATTCAAACACAAGGAGAAAAATTTTTGATTGTAGGAGTTTACGCACCAAATGACGGGAAATCTGATTTTTTTAAGAAGTTGCATGAGACCTTGATGGACCATATGGATTACAACATAATTTTGATGGGAGATATGAATGGAGTGGTATCTACTTACATGGACAAGGCACAAAGACAGGTAGTCACCAAAGATGGTAGACTACCGAAAACCTTTTTTGACATGACAGACAACTTGGACTTAGTGGATATTTGGAGAATTAGAAACCCCTTGGCAAAAGAGGGAACTTTCTTTTCTGAAGCCAAAATGACTTGGACAAGAATTGACCAAATTTGGATAACTAGAGGAATGGCACCAAAGACAAGAAAGGTGGAAATCTGCCCGAAAATTTGCTCCGACCATAACGTTGTTAAGATGGAAATGAGACTAATACCAACTGGCTCCTTCAGATGGAAGATGAATGACACCTTATTTAGAGATGAAGAATTTCTTAAGAAGGCCCAAAAAACTCTAAGAGACTACTTAGAGATAAATCTTAGTTCCAACATGGAGAAAAGAGTAATCTGGGATGCAAGTAAAGCTGTTATGAGAGGGTTCTTAATACAACAGAATGCGATAAAGAAAAGAACTCAAAATGAGAAGAAGGATAAAATTATGAACAAAATGAATGAATGTGAAAAAAGATTGCGAGTAAATCCCAAATCTCAAGAGATCTTGAGAGAGTTAAAGTTATATCAAGTACAATATATGAAAATAATGAATCAGGAAATAGAATGGAAAATTAAACAAATGAGACAAAAGACTTTTGAATCGGCCAATAAATGTGGTAAATTGTTGGCATGGCAAATGAAAAAGAGACAAAAATTAAATACGATTACGAATTTAGAAGTGGAAGGAAGGAATATACAGAACCCTGCAGAGATTAGAAGTTGTTTCCAGAAGTATTTTAAAAGACTATACACTCAAGGGCCAGTGAAAGAAACAGACTTAGACCAATTTTTGAAAACAAATGGACTACAAAAAATATCTCAAGAAAAGAGACTAATTTTGAATGACAGAATAACGGAACAGGAAATAGAAGGTGCCATTCAAAACATGCAACTGGGTAAATCTCCAGGACCAGATGGCTTGACCTCTAGATACTACAGATCTTTAAAAGAATGGCTAATTCAACCATTGAAAGAGGTCTGTAACGAAATAATGGAGGGGAGGAGGGCACCAGAGTCGTGGAAAGAAGCATATATTACACTTGTACCAAAACCAGAGGCTGAAAAGACACAACTAAAGAACTACCGCCCTATATCATTACTCAATGTGGATTACAAAATTTTTGCAGATATTTTGGCGAAGAGATTTTAAAAAGTGCTGTTGGAAGAGATTCATAAAGACCAAGCGGGCTTTCTCCCAGGAAGACATTTGTCTGATAATTTGAGGAATATAATTGATATTTTGGAAAAACTAGAAGTGAATATAAACACTAAAGCAGTGTTGATATTCGTAGACGCGGAGAAAGCCTTTGACAATATTTCTTGGAATTTTATGAAGAAGAATCTTCAGGGTATGGGGGTAGGCCAAGGTTTTGAGAATGGTATAAGTGCAATTTATTCAGAACAAAAGGCTAAACTAATTGTAAATAACGTTGTGACGGAAGAACTTAAAATTGAAAAAGGGACACGACAAGGTTGCCCAATTTCCCCTCTTCTTTTTATTTCGGTCCTGGAGGTGTTGCTGAATATGATTAGAAGGGACCAGATGGTTAAAGGTATACAGGTCGGAACTAAACACTATAAATTGAGAGCATTTGCAGATGACTTAGTATTGACGTTACAAGAGCCAGAATCTAGTACTAAAAGAGTTTTAGAACTGATTCAAGAATTTGGTCAAGTGGCAGGATTTAAATTGAACAAATTAAAAACCAAGGTTCTAGAGAAAAACTTAACACCGTTTGAAAGAGAGAGGTTTCAGAATGAGACAGGTTTAACAGTGGTTAAGAAAGTTAAATACCTGGGGATTAACATGACAGCAAAAAATGGGAACTTATTTAAGGATAACTATGAAAAATGTTGGTCAGAAGTGAAAAAAGATTTAGAAATTTGGTCAAATTTGAAGCTTTCACTGCTAGGCCGTATTGCTGCGATAAAAATGAATGTATTGCCTAGAATGTTGTTTTTGTTTCAAACTTTGCAGATTGTGGACAAAATGGACTGTTTCAAGAGGTGGCAGAAAGATATTTCTAAATTTGTCTGGCAGGGCAAGAAACCCAGAATAAAATTTAAAATACTAACAGATGCAAAGGAAAGAGGTGGATTTGCCCTGCCAGACCTCAAACTTTATTATGAATCAGCAGCTTTTTGCTGGTTGAAAGAATGGCTACTTCTTGAAAACACTGACATTTTGGACTTGGAAGGTTTTAATAATGTATTTGGATGGCATGCATATTTATGGTATGATAAGGTCAAAGCACACAAAGCATTTAAAAACCACATTGTCAGGAAAGCGCTATTTAATGTTTGGATAAGATATAAGGATTTGCTAGAAAATAAAACCCCAAGGTGGCTGTCACCAATGGAAGCGAAAGCCTTGAAAAGGGTCAATATGGAGGTCAAATGGCCGAAATATTGGGAAATTTTGGAACAAGACGGAGATAGACTGAAATTGCAGAGTTTTGAAAAACTAAAAAACAAAGTGCGAGACTGGCTTCATTATTGTCAAATAATGGAGGTATTTAAATTGGACAGGAAAATTGGCTTCCAGGTGGAAAAATCAAAATTAGAAACAGAATTGTTAGAACCCAATACTAAGAATTTGTCAAGAATGTATAACTTGCTGCTGAAATGGAATACTCAAGATGAAACGGTAAAATCGGCTATGATTAAATGGGCACAGGACGTAGGACATAACATTATGTTTGCTGACTGGGAACAGTTGTGGACCACAGGTATGAAATTTACGGCATGTAATGCCTTAAGAGAGAATATTATGAAAATGATATACAGGTGGTACATAACCCCAGTCAAGCTTGCGAAAATCTATCACTTGCCCGATAACAAATGTTGGAAATGTAAAGAAATTGAAGGTACATTTTTTCACCTTTGGTGGACGTGCCCAAAGATTAAGGCTTTCTGGGAAATGATATATAATGAATTAAAAAAGGTATTTAAATATACCTTCCCTAAGAAACCAGAGGCCTTTCTCCTGGGCATAGTCGGCCAAATGGTGTTAAAAAAGGATAGAACTTTCTTTATGTATGCAACAACAACAGCAGCAAGAATACTTATCGCAAAGTATTGGAAGACACAAGAACTTCCCACGCTGGAGGAATGGCAGATGAAACTTATGGACTATATGGAACTGGCTGAAATGACTGGTAGAATCCGTGACCAGGGAGAAGAGTCGATGGAGGAAGACTGGAAGAAATTCAAAGACTATCTTCAGAAACACTGCAAAATTAAGGAATGTTAGAGTGATGTTGGACTGAAAACAAGTGGTTTCCAGCTGCACAGGTTAAAGTTATGGAAATTTGATATTAAAAGGGAAAACTTTAAAGTTATATGATATTAAGACCAAGGACTAGGTTTAAAAAAAAAATTGAAGTTATATATTTTAACATTTTACTAAATTAAAGATTGGGATTAAAAAAAAGTGGAAAAGAAACTGCTGAACAAACAATGTGGACTGGAATACAAAGGAGGGAGGTTTGAGGAAGTCTAGAAAATAAGTCATGTAAAATTGGAAATGGAAAAGAGAGTTTGTTTTTAATTGTTGTGTTTTGTGTTTTTATTGTTAAGTTTTGTATTATTTTTATGTGAGTTTTTCTGTTTTTTTTGTTTTATGTTGTTTTAAACTTTAATAAAAATTATTTAAAAAAAAAAACAAATGCTGGTTCTTCAGAAAGGATAGGCTTTAGAAGTATTCCCTTTTTCAAGATGGTGTGGGGGACTTCTGCAAAGCCAGAAGGCTCAGTTTGGAGAGACAGCACTGTGCAGTGGTCAGAGCCTTAGACTAGGATTGGAAAGACTCAGGTTCAAATCCCTATGAATTCAAAACTCACCAGGTAACTCACTAGGCCTGTCAGCAATTCTTTAGCCAACCTACCTCACAAGGCTGTTGTGAGCATAAAGTGTGTGTGTGTGTGTGCGCGCCTTAATTTCCTCGCAGGGAAGGCAAAATATAAATGTAGTAAGCAAACAAAACAAACCTGAATTAGCACCATGGACACCCAACACACACTTTTGATTCTTCCAATGTGATCTTCCAAATCCTCCAACAAGAACTCCAAATTAACTTGGAGCAATAGATAAACCTTTCCAAATCAGATTGAATCCCACCCTGAACTTTCAGTGGGTAAGTATGATCAGAATGTGTTCGTAGGCCTGCCCTTCTTTGCCAGCCCCACACCTTCCAATGGACTGCCTCATCAGCCTTGGGAGACTCTGGCTCCATCAATACCATACATTTAACACACTATTATACTACTTTAAACAGTCATGGCTTCCTACACCTCAAAAAAATATTGGGAATTGTAGTTTGTAAAGGATGGTGAGAGTTGATCAGAGATCCTTATTCTCCCCACAGAGCTATAATTTGCAGAGTCCCCTGTAAGGAGGGACTGATTGTGAATCATAGCTCCAAGAGGCAAATAGGCGTCTCATAATAACTCTCAGCACCTTCGACAAACTACAGTTCCCAGGATTCTGTGGGGAAAGCCATGACCGCTCAAAGTAGTATCATAGTGCTATCACAGTGCTTTTAAAGGTATGGTGCAGATATGGCCCTAATTAAGCTCTTTTTCATTCCTGTTTCTCTCTCTCCCCCACCCCAGAGTAGACTCTTAGACCCCAGATTTTGCAATCCATGGAGCTGTGACTGTTAAAATGGTATAATAGTGCTTTAAATGTATTGTGCAGATATGGCCTCTGTTTCTGCTTGCAGAACCCACAGAACTTGCTTAGTCTGATGTCAGGCTTCATAAATGTACCACTATCCCTCCCTGCTGTCACCAAGCAGCTATCAACATCCACCTTTTTCCCAGGCTGTGCTAGCTTTGGCCTGGCTTCTGGCAGCTAATAAGAACTGCCTTAAGAGATGGAACAAATAGTCCATTGAAGCCAATATCCTGTTTATCACCTCCTGTTGCCTCTGCCCCCTTTGGCTTTCCTGGATTCAGCTTCCCTTCCCGTAGCGGCTGCTACTATTTCAAGAAGCACGCAGGCCTCTAGTGGAAATTCAATCTTCCTAGGCTAACCCTTACCTTTCCCAAACCCATCTCTCTCTGCTCCCCCCACCAACACCAGCTCAGATGAATTTGGGATCGTCACCCCCCCCCCCCAAAAAATCAACAAGATCAAAAAAACTGTAAAATGGCATGAGCTGGTGCAAGGTGGGAAATGTGATAAGAGCTTTCTGTGAGGGACAGATAAATAGCCCTGGCAGCAAGTAGATGAATTCGGCTAGAAGCTAATAGTGTCTGTCAGCCAGCTCTAGGCCCACAGCCTCACTCCTGCTTCTCTGATCATGGGGGACGTCAACAGGAAGCGACAGGGCAACTGAGCCGAAAGTGACAGGGCAGGCACAAAGAGCGTGTCCTCTGTAAGTGATGATAAATCGAGGGGGGAGGAGCTGGCAGTAGAGAGAGGAGCTAAATCAATTGTTTAGCCTACCTACCACATGCTGACAGGGCAAATGTGAAGGCTTTTATAGCTGCCTGGGTTTTCATTTGCAGTTATTCATAGTAGGGCTGGCATGCTTTATCTCACTTACATTATGTGCAACCACAATGCAGACACTTGTACCGCAATGTGCTCATGCTCCTAGGGAGGGTGTGTGTGTGTGTGTGTGTGTGTGCGCGCGCGCACACACACACACACACGTGCATTAATGTCAGTCTCCCAAGGCCTGAATAAAACGCCATGGTCTGAATGAAACGCCATGGGAGAGAGAAAATCACCCCTGCAAAGGGGGAAGAGCAATCCACGACAGAAAATACGTTCTGCTGCTTTAAGGCTGCTTGCTTTTCTATCTGGCCAGGATCTTCTCCCTCTAGTTCCAATTCTCAAACTGTGCCGTGCCGCAGCCTGGTGAACAAGCAGCCTCTGCATGGTGGCTGGCTCAGATTGTGCAACTCCTGACCCTGGAAAGCCTGTTTGCCCCCTGCCTTTCCCTGCTGGGATTCAGGTGCCACTTCATTACAGCGAGCCTTTGGCTTTAGAGGAAGGGCCCGAGCTTAGTGGTAAAGCATCTGCTTTGCATGCAGAAGGTTCCAGGTTCAATTCCTGGCATCTCCAGGTAAGGCGGAAACCTTGGAGACTGAAACACTTGAGAACCACTGGCAGTCTGTGCAGACAATATTGAACTACAGGGACCAATGATCTGACTCAGTATAATGCAGCTTCCTACATTCTCCTATTGAACTGTTTCCCATTCTTTTGCTTTGTGTCATTCTGCTGCCTCTCACTTTTTTGCTGCTTTCTTTGCTTCGGTTTGCTTTTATTGTGCCCTATTGATTAGTGTTGGTTGTATCCAACAAACTTTTTTAGAAATGCCCTTCAGAAATATAGACAGGCAGAATGCTTCCCCAGACTCAGCTCCTGTGTCACACCTGTAACACAAAGGAGCTGCAGTCATTGGGGTTGCCTTCTTCCATCAGAATCAGGAACTCCAAGAGAGAATTGCCCATGTAATCCAGCAACTGTGACAGCCCTGGTGGTTTAAACATTACCAGGGCAAGGTTAGATCTGACCTCAAGGCCTGGAGCTTTTCCCAACATGGAGATATAAGGTTTGTTCAGGCATTACACTGAGCACAGGTAGAAGCTCTCTCTACATATGTACAAATATTTGAGTCAAAGAGATTACATCTGTTGATTTGTACAGCTCAACTACTGTGTGCACTGGTATACGTTGAATGTAGCATGTGAACAGCCCTAAAGAGATGGTGGGGAATGATGGAGTATTTGCGCCTGTTTCTGTCACACACTTGTTAAAAGGACAAACTCCACCAAGGAAAATCAGGGCCTCTAACACTAAGTTGAGGCTACACCTGTATGTTCAAATGGGAGTCCTAAATTTCCTCTCACCAAGCAAAAAACAAAGCAGTTGCAAGAGTCTCTGGAAGCCAATCAAAGAGAAGAGAAACTTCACCTTGCAACACTCATTCCTGTATTCTCTAAACTAAGGTTACCAGACATCCCCATTTCCCAGGGACAGTCCCCAGATTTACAAATCAGTCCCCTGACAAAATCCTATCATTCCGACGCATTTCAATGAAGTATCCCCAGATTCATTGAAAAAAATCTGGTAACCTTACTCTAAAAAGGCTCAACTAGACTATAGAATTAAACTGGCTTAAATGTTGCGGCTTTATGCCTCCCCCTCAAGGAATGCTGGAATCTGTAGTTTTCTCAGGTTTCAAGAAACCTGTTCAGTAGCCCTCATCTTCTCCCAAGTCTAGAAGCCATGATGAAAATGAACACAGTTTCAAATTTGCAATATAGGAAGGGCAAGGAAAAGGTGAAGCAGAGATGTTCACAATATGCTTCAAAAAGCAGCCCCAGAGCAAAAAGCTTTTAAAAGGAAACGCCAAGCAAGGACAGCTAGCCCAGTGTGGCGACCTCAGCAGAGAGTGCCACCAAAAAAACCCCACTTACTAGAACAAGTCCAACACATGATTCCACATGAGCCTGAAAGCAGCTGTCTGATGGCAACAGCTTTCTGGCTGCAAACTGGTGGAGGCTGGATTATTTTAACTCTAGGGCAGGAGGCAAGGCTAAGCCTAGAGCAGCTTTGGATCATGTTTCCGAACTCAGATTTGAACTTATCACCTTATTTTTGCATGACACTCCCTGGTAGGGCCTGTAAATAGTGAAGGGCTGGGGGTAGACAGACTAATCTTACTAGCTGGTAGGTCCTTTTCAGCATAGGAGAGTGCTCATGTTATGACTTGGCCCCAAAGGCTGCCACAAGAGATGGCAGGCTTAACACGTCTGACCCTTAGCAACCTGCCAGGGGTCTATCTCTCCAATCACGTCATCTCCTAATCCTCAGGCATCCAGACCCCTTGCTGATGCCAGGCACCTGCCATGATGCACAGCTGCCTTATCTTGGCCCGGTGCTTTTTTCAAAGGAGGTTGTATGCCTCAGAGCACAGCTCCCTGTGCATCCCTTGTGAAGAAGACCAAAATCCACAGGACAGAGAAAGGCAAGATTAGTCCACTCGGAAGAGAAATAAGCTCTGGTATTGTAAGACAGGAAAAGCTACATGTGTCTTCCTTAAGCAGGGCTGGGAGAGAGGGAAGGTTAGTCGATACAGGGTGAAATGTCTCTTTCTATGTGTTTCTGTAATAAGATAAGCCTCCAAATCTACCTCCCTTGCAGAATAAGGGAGAAAAATCCAAATTTTCAGGGCTGTTGCTTAGTACCCCTCTACTCTCAAAAGATCTTCCCTAGAGATAGAGTATTTAGACATTTATAAGAATTATAAAGAGCAGGAGGGAGGAACCTCTGATCTAGGCCTTTGGGCTCTCCCAGGCCACACTCCACACCAGCCTGGCTCCACCTCATTTTTCAGGTGCTTTTGCCTAGCTCAAAGGTTTTCAACCTTTTTGAGTCCATGGCTCCCTTGACCAACTACATTCTTTCTGCAGCACCCCTGTGGGGCTCAGAAGCACAGTTACATCACCCCTTGCCTGCAGAGCTGGCAGCCTCACACTCTTTTTTAACACCCTCCCTTGTGGAGTGTTTCCGCAGCCTCCTCTCCTCTCCCCACATGGGAGTCCTCCAGGCAGCTGCTGATACCACCCCTGATCTCTGAGCTGCCCTCTCTGCCCCAAAGAGAGATGCCTCTTTACGCTGCCCCACAGGGACTGCGAAAGAGGATGCCCCCAGCTTTAGTGGCCAAACATAGACTGGACAAAGGTGAACGTGAGGCCAGCACATTGTCTTGGGAGGCAGCAGTGGCAACAGCGGGTGCTCAGCACTGGGCACTCAGTTCCCAGGAAGGCCTTGCGCACAGCAAGCATAAGAAATACAATGCCTGCCTGCCTGTCCAGCTGACTCCAAGGCTGCCTCAGCTCCTGGCAACCAGCATCACTTGGCCAGTCCCAGACAAACCATTCACCTAGAAAGTTTGTAGACCAGGCTGCTGCAACAAACAGCTCTGCAAGCCTTTGGGTGGCAGAGATGCGAGAGGGCATAAGAGGAAGACGAGAAGGAAAGGGGGACAGAGGCCAGTGTTGTCTGCAGTACCCCTGTCCATCATTTAAGGCACCCCAGGGTGCCACGGCACACTGGTTGAAAACCACTGGCTAGCTGGAATGTCGGAGTCCTTGAATGAATGTCTCTTGCTTGTCTGGATGGACAGATGTGGGTATAGAAACCTCTGGCTTTAGTGTGGCTGTAACTGCAGACTGTGCTTCTAAAGGTTAGTCATATATGTTACCACACCCATTTTGTCTCTGACCTGACTCCCTATGGGCAAACGGTCCCCCAGAAGGTTGTCTATGAGGGAATGTGGCCTCAGGCTGGAAAAGCTTGTGCTTGAGTGTCAGCAACCTCCATGCCTACAGATGATTAGGTGGAACCAGAGATGAAAAGGGCTTAGGAATGTTTTTAGGTGGTTTTAAATTGTACTGATATTTATCTGTTTTGCAACTGTATTTTCAGTTTGTTTTAACCCACCCTGGGATCTCATGGTGAAGGGCAAGTAACATATCTTCATTCATTCATTCAATTTATATCCCACCATTTTATCCAATGAACTTAAAGTGGCACACATTATTCTCCCCCTTCTCAATTAATCCGTACAACAACTCTGTGAGTTAGATTAGGCTAAGAGTGAATGACCCAGGGTCACCCAGCATGCTTCATATCCCAAGTGGGGATTAGAACCCTGGTCTTCCAGGTCCTAGTCCTAAACTCTAACCACTACATTGACTCTCACTACACTTGCTTCTAAATGTCAAAGGATCACCAAAGTGGAGCATCATCTATCCTAAAAAAGGCTGATTGGAAACACATTACATAATTAGCTTATGGAACTCATTGCCACAAGATGTGCAGAAAAACCCACGAGCATAAAAATGTTAATGGCCTGGATCCACTGAATGGGTCTTAAGATGACAACTAGAATATGCTGGAAATTAAGTCACGCTAAAACCCCACTGCATCCTCCTCTGCTTTTGGCGGCCTGTTGGGAAACAGAAAGGAAGCTAAGATGGGCCAACTGACTGACTAATCAGGCAGCACTGCCCCCCCTTTCCCTCCCCTCCTCTTGCTCAGCCCTTCAGATGGACTTTAATGGGTTCGGTGCAAGGGAGCCTTAATTCAGGACGTGCCTGTAATTGATGTTTATATAAAGTAGCTCTTACAGTTCCCTCAGAGCCGAAGATGAAAAGCAATCAGTCAGCTATTTGCCTCAAAAGAGAACCAAAAGCGGGGAGGGAAGAAAGGAGGGGTGGAGGGTGTGGGACAGCTTTGCAAACACACACATTTGTAGATTTAAAAATATACATATCTTTCCTGAAAAATAACAGGTAAGAGTAATGGATGGGCACACCGGGGCTCTGAAGCTGGGAGCGGCAGCCAACGCTGATTTGGAGGATGACAGGCATTAAGAATAACAAAGGGGGGGGGGGGAGAGAACTACCACCACCACCACAACAACACCACAGCAATGTTCCAGTATGGGGAGATGGAGATTGACGGAAAGAGGCGGAGGAAGACCTGCAGACAAGGCTGGGTGTCCTCACCAACCTTCCCCTCCCATCTCCCCAGCTCAGGCTTGTTAGCCCAGCACCAGGGGGAAATGTCGATCACGGGGTCCCTCAACATGAGAGGTTATTTAATCGGTGTCACAGTGGGGGGGTGTCGCACTTGTTTTGCTAACGTGCGCCAAAATCCCCATGGAGACAGGCTAACATGCAGGGGCAGCATTCAGCTTGCTGGAGCCGTAGGCAGGCGGCGGTGGGGGGGGGGGGGAGGCTGCCACTCAGCTTCCAAGCTCCCCTCTCACAACTCAACCCTGCTCATCATGAAACACAGAGTTATGGAAGGAGACTTTCCAGAGGGGTGGCTGATGTGTTAGCCGTGCTCTTTGTTGTTGTTCTTTACAATCACAGAAGGTTTGTGCATATGTGTGTTTGAGGGAATATTCAAACATCTGGGTCATCAAGGATTTGTAGACTTGGGATGGGGAACCTGTGGCCCTCGAGCTTGTTGCTGGACTACACCTCCCATCATCCGTGACCACCGGCTATGCTAGTTTGGGATGATGGGAGTCAGGAATTCCACATTTTATGGAGGGCTACAGGTTTCCCACCCCAACTGAAGAAGAGGCATTCCCAACTCTTGTGAGGCAGTGCCTATTCAAAATAGAGGCATTCTTCCAGGCAGCAGAGAACGCTGCTTCTGAGATGAGAGATGGGGAACCTGGGGACCTCCAGATGTTGCTGGACTACAACTCCCATCATCCCTAATTATAGGCCACAATAGTTGGGGTTGAAGGAAGTTGGAGGCCAGCAGCATATGAAGAGTTCAGATTCTCCTTCTGTGATACGGATGAAGCAACAGCAGGATTTGAGAGCAGTTACAGTTGTAGCCTAGCCTCTCTACATTAACTCTACATCAGTTTTAACACTTTCCTATTGATCCAGAAGCAAGAAGGGAACAAAATAGATGGCATGGCAGCTTCTGCCATGTCAAGATACCTGGATGTTTTCAAGCTTATGTTCCACTGGAGGATATGCAAAGCTAGGAAAGGGAATTCTCAAAAAGATTCAGATTACTTCCATAAATGGGACAGATGTGTCTACAGGAAAAAAAGATCAGGTTCCTTGGCACTGCTGGACTTCCTTTATGTAACACAGACATGCCCTAGGGATGTGCCACAGTTCAGTAGCAGAGCACCCACTTTGCGTGAAAAGGTCCCAGATTCAATCCCTGGCATTTTCAGGTAAAGGTGGGACTGGCCCTGTCTGCACCCGCAGTGAACCACCCCTGGTCAGTGGAGACAATGCTGAGCTGGACGGACCAACAGTCTGATTTACTTCCTATGTTCAACATGCTCGCTCAGTTCAACATGGGCTTTGTAGTCTACTGTTGGTGCATAGAAATTATCACAAATGCAGAATAAGGAATACACCAGAATTACGGTACCATTGTACACAAGTGTAGCTACTGCTGCACTGCACTAGTCCACATTGGTGGAGGTCTGTGGAAAAGAGAAGCCAGTTCTACAAAACTGTAAGAGAGAGAAACAGTCTAGAAATGCAACATTTAGGTGGAAGGGTCAGCATGGGCAAAGTAGCCAATATAGTATTTAAGCCCTCGGGGATGCAAAAATACATGCATTGGTGCCTCCACCCTTCAATCTAAGCAGTGGTGGGTTACGACCAGTGGCTCATGAGGCTTCCTTGCCATATGCAAACCCAATTATCTGGGCCTGCCCACCATATCCAGCAATGGTAAGTGTGTTGCTAAGAAAACCCAGTGGATGAGGACTCACATGGAAGGCAGCTCTGGCTGGGGAGCCGTACATCACCAAATCCTAGCAGAGGGAAAAAATGGTGCTAAATTGAATCAATCCATCTTGGAAATGATTCTTGTCAGCTTCTGTCAGAGAAATCGTCTGGAGGGGAGAGCAGGGAGGTAGGAGGCAAAGATGAAGGCTGCCAGAGCCTTGTGCTCTGTGTAGGCAAAGGGGCTGGGGATGCACTATTACCCCCATCCCCACCAAGTCTATGTGCACAGCAGGGGAGGGGGTTGCTGGTGTAATTTCTAGCAGATGACAGAGGGTAAATGAAATAGCTACCTTCAGAAGAGCTATATGTGTACTTGTGTGTGCACATCCACACACACGTGTGTAAGGGATGTGAAAAGGCAGGGACAGACACCTGAAATAAATGAATTATCTCCCACTCCATCCTCATTTTATCCTCTCAACAACCCTGCGAGGTGGGTTAGGCTGGAAGTGGGAAGGCAAGAGCACAACCAGCCCATGATTACCCAGTGAGCTTCAGAGGGCAGGTGTGTGTAAACACAGGACTCCCTAGACCAAATCATAAATTCTAACCCTTCCTGGATGTAGCACAGAGAAGAAACATGCTCCTCCTGTTCAAACACAATGAGCTTCAAGAAATCCATGTGGACAGAAGTAGTATCACTGAAGGTAGGTGTGCTATCTCAAAACCAAGAAGGGGTACCTTGGGGCCATGGTGTCAAGAGTCTCCAGAGCCTGATTCAGAAACTTATTGGTCTGAGGAATGAGAACTAGCTTAGTGGGCTCTCTAAACTTCAGCCACTGACTTCCGCCACTAACTTCAGCCACTGAAAAGCAGGGAAGAGATGTAACTGTGGCTCCAGCAACAGATTGGCTCAACTGGGTAGAAATTCTCAGAAATTGGTCATCTACTGTTGTTTGATCAACTTCACTAGAACTGCTTCAGGCACCTTCTGCTTATATGCAGCTTCTAAACACCTTCCAGATTTGAATTCAGAGTGGACACCTGTGGCTCTGATTGTGTCCAGAACTAAAGGGGCATCCATCATGTTCTTTGCCCCTCGCAAAGAAAGTAACCCAGGTAATTAGGTAATCCTAATTTGGAATCACATTTTGTTGTGAGCGAGTGAGGAAGTCACCCTAAAAGGATTTTGCAACATGTGAGCTAGTGGCTGTGTAAATTTTCAGGGCAGGCCAGGAGTACGAAGAACACTGAATGAAGGAGGCCTGTTGGGCAGGATTTATTAAGAGGAGAGACCCTGTCTGCCTGATTCAAATATAGACGAATACTTGGTATATGCAACCCACAGACCAGCAAATTAAAATGAAGCCAGGGGTGGGGGGCATGTGAGGAACAGAGCCAGGTGATTGATTTCCCCCACAGCTAGACATTCAAACAAACCAAATATGTCACCAAGACAAGCACTCTAAAAGCTGTGGCAGGCTCAGATTTATGCTCTTACCAGACTCAGATCCATCAATTGTTCCCTCGGATGCTGACGTGAAAGGGGAAACCGCCAGGGCCCGGGAAGCAGGAATTTAACTGTATTGATCGCTAGCAAATGGTGTAATGAAATTTGCACGTAACCTCCCCACCTCCCATCCCAACAGACGATGGCAGTGCAGGGGCCCACAAGGACAAACACACACAAATGAGGTCGTGGTTGACGACGGATGTATTAGGCTTCAAGTGTGCAAATGGTGGAAGAAAGGTACACTGCATGTGCCCAGTGGATCCCAACACTGGATTTCACAGCACTTGCAAATGAATTAGAAGCCTTTTCTATCACCAGACAGGTTTATGTAATCAAAAGGGTCCTGCAGCTGTTATTCCAGAATGGTATGCAAGGAATGTCAAGGGGACTCAAAGACCCGCCCTCACAGCTTGCTACTGAAGGTTGTTTCTAGACCACAGAGTTATAAATTTACAACTACAGTGGTACCTCTGGTTACGTACTTAATTCGTTCCGGAGGTCCATTCTTAACCTGAAACTGTTCTTAACCTGAAGCACCACTTTAGCTAATGGGGCCTCCCGCTGCTGTCGCGCCGCCACCACACGATTTTTGTTCTCATCCTGAAGCAAAGTTCTTAACCCAAGGTATTATTTCTGGGTTAGCGGACTCTGTAATCTGAAGCATATGTAACCTGAAGCATATGTAACCCGAGGTACCACTGTATAATCACGGTCCAACTTTGGGTAAAGACTATTTTTCTTCTATTTTTAGTAATGACTGTTTTTCTTCTATTAAGGCTGCAATAGAAACACTTGGAAATAATTAAATCCAGTGGTTTATGTTATTTATTTATTAATTTTATTTAAAACATTTCTACCCTGCTTAATTAGCATTTAAAAGCAGTGTGAATAAAAATGAACCACAAAGAAAATAAATAAATAAAATTTCACCATATAACCAGACACTACAACACTGCCAACATGGTAGAGTGGTTAAGAGCTTCACATCCACACACACTCAGCCATGAAGCTCATTGGGTGACCTTGAGATAGTCACCATCTCTTTACCTCAAAGGGTTGTTGTAAGGATAAAATGGGAATGGGAGAACCAGGTATGCCACCATCTAAAGCTCCTTGGAGGAAAGGTGGGATAGAAATGTAATAAATAAATAAGAACAGATAAAATGTCTGCTGGAAACGTCTTGGTCATGATTCACCAAGGAAAGTGTTTAATCTCAGTCAAAAGGGAGTTCTGCAGTCTTGGGTCCACAACACTGGAGGGTCAATGAGTGGCCAACTATTGTGCAAAAATAAAATAAAAATCCTGCTATGTCCAGAGGTCCACTTGAGTAATGCATGCTTGGCAGAAGGTAGCTGGTGAAGTAAACACCATCCTTTGCACTGCTACCAGTCTGTGTGACAATTCTGAGCTAGATGGACCAGTGCTCTGGCTCAGTATAAAGCAGTTTCCTATGTTACCCAAAAGCTATACAGGTCTTGCTTTCCTTTCTTCCCTCTTCCAAAAGGCGGGGGGGGGGGGTTCAGAGAGAGTGACATTCCCGTGCCCTTTGCAGGACAAGATGAAACCGAAAAATTTGGGAAAGACCTAAATCAGTTCAATGTGGACAGTAATTTTCAGAGTCATTTATACAAACCTGAAAGTTAACACAGGTGCAAGCTGGGTCTGCAGCCCCATCTACTGAAATCAAGAAGCGCAAAAGCAGCTCAAACAAACAATGCACCATAGAATAGCGAAGAGTTGTGGAATCAAAATTAAGAGAGGTGAAAACTGCCATCTCAGCACTGGAGTAGGAACTCCTGAAACTTCTCCCTAATGAAGGAAATTAAGGGATGGAAGTCATCCATCTTTTTGCACCACAGCTCCTAATTAGGAGGCTACAGAATTCCCCAGCCTGCCTGCTTTCTGTCCCTGGCATGACGGGTTATTTACCTGAAGCTAATAGGTTCAGCAGCATAATGACAGACCTGTATCAAATGACGGGATCCTGGCTTCCGACAGCTTTAAGGACCTGTCTCTGGGACACTGCGGTGTCTAATTGCGGGTTTTGTCATCCGCAAAGTTCAGCTCAACAACCAGCCATTCTCCCTGGGTGACACTTCTGCCTGGGTTTGAAATCTAAACACAGCCCCAGACAGTTAAGGTTAAAAATACCACACTCTCAGAGCCAAGAGATCATAATTTGGGTCACCGTTGTGTTTAATTAATTGGAATGGAGCAATCAAAAGTGCTGTGTTCACATAATTGCTGGCAGGTTCATAGGAGCAGCCCCCTCCCAACGTTCTTACAACTATAATTTTGCAGAGGCAATGACCTCCTCTGATCAAGGGGTATTTTTTTCCCCTGAAGAGAAAAAAAAGAACACTTCGTTAACCAGTAGAAATTGCAAGGCAATACGGACCACAGAAAAACGTCAAACAGATTTGAGTTCAACTGGCTCAGTTAAAAGAAGCCCCAGTGCCTCACTGCTTCCATTGGTGCACAGAAGTACCTTGGCAACATTTTACACATCACAACATTTTGTGCTGATCCCCCACCCCCCTTGAAATTATGTGCACTTGTTCCTGGCAGTTTGTGCATGGTAGCTAATTAGGTTTATACCGTTTTCCTGTTGCAATACCTTGGGATCTGTTGCAAGATCAAACAGAGGTTTCATTAGCTCCTAGATATTTCTTGGGAGAGGTGGGGCAACAAGGAGCGTGTGGGAGATTAACAATTTAAAGCTATGGGGAACGTTCCAAAGACCTGTTGCCACAGAGTTGCTTCTGGCCCTACCAGTTCCTTCCTAGAATGGATCTAGGCATGCAGTATAATGGCCCCAAGGTTGAACAATGACTGGGAAGGAAGATGGACACACTTTTTAATGCTTTCCCCATCACAAGATGTATTCACAACTAAAAGACCAACAAAGCAGGGAGACGGCTGGTTGTGCTCTCTGATAAGTTGGTTTAATTCTTGTAGGAAGGTTGTTGTTTTTTAATACAAGGGAACATTTTTTAAAGGGGTTTTCCCCTACTTGCAGTCTGAAATGGTAAAGCCCACTCTGCCAACAGGATTCTCCCACCTCATTCAGGTGCATTTTTACAACAAACCCTAGATTTCTGAAAATGTCTGTACGAGGGGAGCAACTGTTTGTGCTATGTGCACTGTCGGTGTAAAAAAGTCAGAGCAGTTGGGACTTGAACTGGGGACCGCCCAGGTGGGGAGCTGGTGTCTATTGCTGTGAGCCACTGCCGGCTGTAGAGTAGAAGCAAGAAACTATTGTGGTTATTAAAGCCAGTTTTCTCTCCCCAGACTAGCCCAACTATAAACACTTCCCTTTTGCCAGAGGAACAGTCTCATAGAATCACCCAGCTGAAAGGAACCTCAAAATGTCTACATCTACAATCCCCTTCCAATCCAGGAGATTCATCAAGGCCACATCTGCACCATACACTATGATACCACTTAGTTTGTTTTTGTTTTATTATGTCTTTTGTGTTCTCATTTCGTATTTTTATGTTGTGAACCACCCTAAGATCTGTATACCATCTGAAGGGTGGTATACAAATTTAATATTACTACTGCTGCTAATAATAATAATAATAATAATAATAATAATAATAATAGAAGTAGTAGTAGTCATGGCTTTTCCCAAAGATTCCTGGGAACTGTAGTTTGTTATGGGTGCTGAGAGTTGTTAAGAGACTCCTGTTCCTCTCCCACAGCTAAGCAGTGCTTAATAAGGTTGCAAAAGAAATACAGAAGATAAAATCTGGTTGTCCGCTCAACTGTCGGTACACCTCATACTTTCAGGACATTCCTCTTGACATTTAGCCCGTTCCTTTTATTCTGATTTTAACTCATTGGTTCCAAGATCTACCTTCTGGAGCAACAGCAAAAAGCTTCTCCATCATTTACGTATGCAACAGGCCTTTGAAGATGGCAGTCAGACTGCACACGGAACATTACTCCCATCCAGCGTGTTAACATATAAGGGGGGGGGGGACTACTAGTTCAACTGACCAAACACACCTGTGTTGATCCATATGGGGTTTATAAGAAACACATTCATATTTATACAGCCTTCTGGCTTGATTGCCTGAAAAGCAGTGGTGAGGAATCTGTGACCACAACATCCACCATCCCTGCATATCAGCCAGGCTCGCAATAGGTAATGCCCAAACAACAACCAGAAGGCCCTGGACTCTCTACCTCTGCTAGAGACAATTATCTCCACAGAATACCCAAGGGAATGGCTTACTGGCAGGCTTGATTGGGGCAATGGCTATGAAGAGAGATGGGAAACATTTTTCAGCCCACAGGCCACATTCCCTTCAAGGTAACTTACTGTAGGGCACATGCCAGTGGTGCACAGGGACAGAGGCAAAAGGGGGTAGATCCACTAACATGAACTTTACCTTTGTACAGTAGGCTAGTTTTCACACACACACACACACACACACACACACACACACACACACACCCTCTGCATCCTCACCATACAGTCAAGCAGGAAGCATTGTCAGAATTCAAAAACATACTTGAGGCAGGCAAAAACAGTCAGGAGGGTGCAAAGCAGGGATGCGTCACCCAGGGAGAGTCCTGAGGGCCAGGCAGAGATGTCTGGAGGATCACATTTGGCCCCTGAGTCTAAGGTTCCCTATTCCTGGGCAACATTGTCCCAAATCACACAGGTGCCTAACCTTGGCTTTGCACTGACTGCCTACAGCCCAGTGCTTACTGATACAACTGCTAAGATGCATCAGCTGTTTTCTGGACACAGCACTGGCCTCCATGTCTGCTCCTTTCAACATTAACTTTGCCATTTTTTTCTAGTCACTTCCGTACATCTCATTTTTAAAGCATTCACAAGGAAGCATTTCATCCAAAGCGGCCATCTATTACAAGGCTCCTCAGTGAGAAGAAATGAGCAGTGCCTGGAACTTTGCAGAGCCAAAGCGAGAGGGGGGAAAGGGCAGGCAGGAAATATTTCAAAGCACAAGCCATCTGAGAGCTGAGGGCAGAAGGCTGCACTCGAGAAGTGGAGCATCTCTCGAGGCACTTCATCCAAGCTGGGAAAAAGCCCGACCTTCGCTGCAGCTCATGTGGGCAGCCCTCAGAGTCCACGGAGGAGGCGGGAGCAGGAGCGAAGAGGAAGGAACCCGGCTTTTGAGGCAGTTTAACCACCTTGTCAATTTCACCTCCCAGCCTTGATTTCCCGGCTCCCTGCTCTGCCGCAGATGCTGTACATAAGCACTGCCTGCAGAGTACAAAGGAAGAGGCAATGGAGAGGCAGGCAGCCTTGAAGGTAGAGAAAATCTCGCAGGGAAAATAATAATAATAATAAAGGAGAGAGAGAGAGAGAGAGAGAGAGAGAGAAGGGGAAGGGTGGCAAGAAAATGGGGGCAGCAGCTCAGGATAACATAGTCTCAGAGGCCATGACACCAGACACAAGGGAGGTGCATTAATCACTGGCACACCATGAGCCAGCACACCCTGCCTGGCTCTCCCAGGGCTGCATGGATGTGTGTGTTTATCTCTCTCTCTCTCTCTCTCTCTCTCTCTCTCTCTCTCTCTCTCACCCCAGAAAAGGGAAAAACACACACAACCCACAAAACCAAACCACCCTCAATGCCTCCTTTGCATTGATTAAGAAGCAAAGTAATTTCTGCCTCCTGCCTCAGCTACGGCTGCCCGGGGAAGAGCCAAGTGATTTATTTTAGCCAATTACTGCTGCACTTTCCCCCATTCCCCAGGACTGCATTTAATTGATTGAAACCTATTGAAAACAAATTAAGCAGCCACCAGATGCAAAGATCTGTTTATTGCTTCCCACCCCCCCACACCACACACAAAGAGAGATAGTGTGTGTGTGTGTGTGTGTGTGTGTGTGTAGATCCACATAAACAGCAGAAAATCAGAGGATGTGGGGAGAGAAGAGAGACAGTTATGGAGTGGGGGATGGGGCAGCAGGTATGAAGAAAGACCAGATTAGATTGCCAAAATGGTTTCACCTCTGACATTGAGCTAGCTGGGCAATCCATAGAATCACTAAGCCAGAGGAGCACCTAATTAACTCCTTGCCCAAAAGGCAAGATTATACATGCCGCCCCTCCTTGCAGATCAACCAGATTAAATTCCCCCACAAGCAAAGAGCATGTTCACTGCAAGAGGCTGGAAGACCGGGGGGGGGGGGGCAAAAACTGCCCCCTGGCCCTAAACAACCTGACCTGGTGAAAATTCATCATTAGCCCCATTCCAACCTGGGTTCAGACCTGGGTTTGGGACTGAATCTGCCTTGGTTACCCTGACGAATGACCTCTTCCAGGGCAGGTAACCACTATTTTCACTTTCTATAAACAACTGAAGAGGTCTTTGTTCTAACAGGCTTTCCCATATGCATAAAAGGGTCTTTGCCACAAATGCCTATTTTGTATGGTTATATCCGTAGCTGCTGAGTTTTTAAAACTTTGCTGTTTTTGCTGTTTTTTATTGTCTGTTGTCTTGAGATGCTTGTATGGAAGAAAATTAATAAATTGATGATGGTGTTAATAATAATAATATTAGTCATCCTGCCACCACACCTTTTTTCCAATATTCATCCATCCATCCATGTATTGATTTTATAGCCCACCCTTCTTCCAAACTATGGGATTACCTTTTGGTCCCAGGAGCCTTTCTCAACTGCTGGAAGAGATGCCACTCCAAAAGCCACTCTCCCTGTAGAACCCAGAGTGAAAATCAAGGCTAAGGCCCGAGAGGGATTGGTCAGTTGGCCAAGGAAGGCACAGAACCCTCCCTCACCTGCCTAATAAGCTCTGGCACTATCAAAGGATTGCTAGGCTAGATCATAGCAGACTAAGGCTATCGTGGACAGCTAGTCATGATGGTTATGTGCTATCTCAAGGATGAGAGGAATAGCAGGCACTGGAGATCAGCAGCAGGGGGTGGGGGCTATTGCTTTCCTGGTCCCCTTATAGGCTTCTAGGAGATATCTAATTGGCCGCTGTAGGAAACAGAATGCTGGACTAGATAGGTCCAGAGTGGAACTTCTTAACTTCTTCCATTTAGTGGAGCAAGGTCTTGGTGCCACAGTCACAAAGAGCCAGTTACAAATCCACTGAGTGGTAGCAAAGAAGCTGGTAAAATGCAGTCTTGACTATGCTACCACTCAGTGGATTTGTAACTGGCTGACTGACCGAACCCAAAGGGTGCTCATCAATGGTTCCTCTTCATCCTGGAGAAGAGTGACTAGTGGGGTGCCACAGGGTTCTGTCTTGGGCCCGGTCTTATTCAACATCTTTATCAACGACTTGGATGATGGACTCAAGGGCATCCTGATCAAATTTGCAGATGACACCAAATTGGGAGGGGTGGCTAACACCCCAGAGGACAGGATCACACTTCAAAACGACCTTGACAGATTAGAGAACTGGGCCAAAACAAACAAGATGAATTTTAACAGGGAGAAATGTAAAGTATTGCACTTGGGCAAAAAAAATGAGAGGCACAAATACAAGATGGGGGACACCTGGCTTGAGAGCAGTACATGTGAAAAGGATCTAGGAGTCTTGGTTGACCACAAACTTGACATGAGCCAACAGTGTGACGCGGCAGCTAAAAAAGCCAATGCAATTCTGGGCTGCATCAATAGGAGTATAGCATCTAGATCAAGGGAAGTAATAGTGCCACTATATTCTGCTCTGGTTAGACCTCACCTGGAGTACTGTGTCCAGTTCTGGGCACCACAGTTCAAGAAGGACATTGACAAACTGGAACGTGTCCAGAGGAGGGCAACCAAAATGGTCAAAGGCCTGGAAACGATGCCTTATGAGGAACGGCTAAGAGAGCTGGGCATGTTTAGCCTGGAGAAGAGGAGGTTAAGGGGTGATATGATAGCCATGTTCAAATATATAAAAGGATGTCACATAGAGGAGGGAGAAAGGTTGTTTTCTGCTGCTCCAGAGAAGCGGACACGGAGCAATGGATCCAAACTACAAGAAAGAAGATTCCACCTAAACATTAGGAAGAACTTCCTGACAGTAAGAGCTGTTCAACAGTGGAATTTGCTGCCAAGGAGTGTGGTGGAGTCTCCTTCTTTGGAGGTCTTTAAGCAGAGGCTTGACAACCATATGTCAGGAGTGCTCTGATGGTGTTCCTGCTTGGCAGGGGGTTGGACTCGATGGCCCTTGTGGTCTCTTCCAACTCTATGATTCTATGATTCTATGATTCTATGATTCTAGAAGGCTTCTTTCCCCACAAAACTGCTTGGGCAAGAACTCTTGACACACGATTTTGAAAAGTAATGAGAGACAGAGACCTTTGACAATTCTGCTTAGGAAATGGGAGTGTAGGGACCCAGAGTGCTAAAACAGTGGCTTTCAAAGCTTCCCAACCCCTTGTGACACAAGGTGCCCTAATTGGTTTCCCAAGGACACAGTGTGCAATTGGGTATCTGCTTTAATGCAGATATTTTCAGTGTTCATCTATCTCCTTGCACACCTTCCACACCCCACTCTCCATTTCTGTGCTGCAATACTCACTAGTAATTAAGCTTCTGCATTGGACAGGGCAGTTGAGCTGCCTGTGGTGGAAAAGACTGGGGAGGGCCTGCAAGCTGGAGGTTTCTGCATTCTCAATGTCGACAGTGAGGGAAGCATACTGACAATGCCGGCTATGCAAGTTCTTCTCTCTCTCCCCTCCACCCCCTATACCATTCCCTTTCCCTTAATGGGACAGGACACAGTGCCAGAGCCTGTTAAAGCTATAATTATAAATAATTGAGCGTGCGAGAGGAATTCAGTACACAACGTGTGGAGCATGGGCGGGTGGAAAATGTACTAGGCTATCTGCTGTATGACCTACATGAAAGGGAGGGGAGGGGAGAAGAGGGAAAAGGAAGGAGGGAAAGCTGCCGCTAGGGGAATTAAGGTGCTCCATCAGCTGTTTCCCCAGCACCCTCTGTTGAAAATACCTGCCCTTGTTTAATCCTTGCAGGTGAGCCACCACCTCCAACTTCCCATCATGCTTTGAGCTGCACATGCAGCATCGTAAGCAGGGTTGAAGAAAGCCTTGAATTCTGTACACACAAAATAAATTATGTAACCCCTATAAATTTCCATATGCAAATCTGCATAAGGTATTCTGCTGCTGCTGGCCACAGGGACAGAGCAAGGAGCAACAGAAGGGGTAGCAGCCTGAACCCTGACCACTGCAAGACCTACTAAGACATACTAAGCCAGGCTTCTGTTTGGCACTGTGTGAAGGTTTGCATATGGTCTTTTCCTGGTTTGAGTCAGGCCTGGTGTCAGCACACAGCAACCTTGAGAGTTGCCAGAATTAATGCTAGCCCTGGGCAGAACTACCACACGCTTGAATTTTTTTTGCTTTCCAGTGCTCTAAACAGCACCAGACAGCTGGCTCTGGGAAGAACCATCCTAATTTCCCAGAATGATGCTACAACAGGGGGCACTGCTGCAAATTTAAATGATAAGTCTGACACTCAGCACTGATCAGAAACTTGCTGCTCCCACCAGGGGAGCATGCCAGGGCTTTACCTACATGGTGGGTGGGTGGGATTGCTTCAGAGACAGCAACCCCTCTTTGAAGGTCACAGCCCATGTGTGCCAGACTCCCTCTCCTCACTGCCAGGGAGGCCACATCAGGGAGAAAATAAATGAGCAGGCATGTGAATGTAAGTAGCTGCCTTATACCGAGACAGACTCCACAGTCCATCTAGTATTGTCTAAACTGAGAGGCAGAAGCTCTCTAGGACTTAAGACAATGTACATTCCCTGCCCTACCTGGAGATGCTAGGGGCTGAACCTACAACATTCAGCATGCAAAGCAGCCAGTCTGCCACTGAGCCATGGCCCGTCCCCAAAGGTAGAAGCCATAGAAAGCTGTGCCGCTGATGAAGTGCCATTAGCCTTTGCCCTTCACGTCTTGGCGCTCTCACCAACTCCTCTTGCAGCTTTCTTTCTTTCTTGAAATGCTGCAGCTTATGCAGGCTTAGGCAGGAAATCTAATGGCAGCGACCCCATTAGGTGAACCTGGGCTAGCATTAATTTGACCATATAGACACACACTAATAAGCTGTAAGTGTGGCACCCGGCTCAATCCAAATTGATTTACCGAGGCTGGAAATGGATACAAATGTGATTAAGGGCTTTTTATTTTGCATAGGTTTCTCTATAAAATGATTTAAATCAATTGCCGGGCAGGCCCCAGCATTATTAGCGCCGCTGCCAAAGCTCCCCTCTTGCCTCCATGAGCAAGAGCCCCACAGGCAGGCATGAAGGTGTTGCATATCTCTCTACCCAACCAAAATCACAGAATCACAGATATGTAGAGCTGGAAGGGACCCCAAGGGTCATCTTGCCCAACCCCCTGCAATGCAGGATGCTGTCATCAGAAGGATAATGACAAGGAGCTGCTCAATGATGTCAAGAATATAGGCACTGGGGAGGGGGTCCACAATTCCCCTTGCCACGCTCGCTATGGCAAGTACGCCTCTGGATTCTGACAAGGGTTGGGTGCCCCCAGCCTTCCTTAGAGCTGGGGATGAGAGAGAAGGTCATCACTCTAACTGTGCAGTAAGGTCAGAGGCATTTGGGGTGGGTGAATGCTCTTATCTAGCTCCAAGACTGGGGGGATGGCTGAGGCCCACTTTGATCAGGGGGTCCAAAAGTCTAAGATAATGAGCCGAGCTTCCATTTCTCCTTCCCATCCATTCTTAACTATATATCTTAGGGATATAGATAAAGTTGTTGTGGATATTGTTTGTGTATTTTTATATATTAATGCAAATGGTCTGAAAGTGTGCTTGTTGCATATTGATGTATTTTTTATTTATATGTGGATTTTCCTTATTGAACTCCACTTTAGAGTTCAGTGAAGAGTAAACTGTCCATAAATGGACTAAAGGATAAATAAATAAATCACCCTCAAGCAATTTATCTAACAAGCACATAGAGGGCTGGAGGGAGCAGCAGGATTCCAGTCTTACTTGTACCTGGGACTTGAATAACTAATGAAACAATCATGGGAAGAACTGTCTCCTATTTATTTCCTTCTCCAAACCGCAGTGCATGAGAGTTTGTTGGAGGCTTCAGAAAGTCCTTCACACTGGAGAGTAAGTGGAGCGCTCACCTCTGGTGAGCAAAATTGTATATGTGCTGGTACAGCACTTTTAAAGTTCAGTAACAAAACAAGAACCCTAAACCTCCTCTCCAATTCCGATAAAAAGAGGTGTGTGTGTTTTAAAGGCAGGATACAACAGTTTCCCCACTGGGTTTGGAAAAGCACGGTATAATTGCAAGAAACACACACACCCACACACACCCACACCCACACACACACACCAGAGTCCGAAGCTTGATGCTAGGCATTGTCCTTGACCTCACATTGACTTTTCAGTGTGCAGCACAAGGCTAGAGACAATACCTGCCTCTTGTGGGAGGGGAGGTGTCCAGATGACCTGAAATGTTTAGTTCACTACAAAGACCAGTCAAACTCTGTGGAACCCCTGGCCTTTACCCTGAGCCCTAACTGGTCAAAGTGGTGGAAGAACTCTAGTAAGAATGGGAAATTAACTAATTAGATACAGAAAAGAAATGAAGCAGCATCAGTTCCTCAGCCAGCATCCCCCAGATTTAGCCCAGGGTCTTGGGATTCAAGGGCCAATTCACAATACTCCAAGTGCTACTTTCGAATTTTGAGAGAAGAGGGTTTCTTGGGGGTGTTTTAGCGCATGTCTGCTTTCCATCTCTCAATGAGATGTAATTGTCAAGGAGATGTACCATAGCATTTCCTACCCAAATGTGATCCCCAACTAGGATTCTCCATCTATGCAACAAGTCCACTCCCAAATTGTTTACTTAGCAGCTGCAGCAGCTGTGGTTGTGGTAGGCAGCTATCAACCTCTGTGCAATATTCTGTCTGCAGCCAATTTACCCTTGGCTTTCTAAGCAAATAAGAAGCACCCTTCAAGTTATTCTGTACACAGCTTGTTTTACAAGGCATGGGATACTTCCCAAAGTTTTGTAACACAGGTTGTAACACAGTTTTACCTGCAGCCTCTGTACAAAAACAACCCATCCAGTTACACAGTCCACAACCACAATTAAGAAGGGGAAGTACAATGGAACCTGCCCTACCTTATGACTATTCTCTTTCCCAAAGCAGCTGCCTGCTCTAGTTGTCAACTATGGACTTCGCTCTCTTTTTTTTGTAGCCTGCACTCCTACCAAACCCTCATCAGATCCCCCCCCCCAGCTTCCTGGCACCTTCATGTCTGTCTTCCTAGTCATCTATTTCTTTTTTCTTTCTCGATCCCTCTGGTCCTTCCATGGTCAAGGCCACCTACGCCCCACAGAGGGATATTACCACTATAAACAAGGACAATTAGCCACATAGCACTGTAACGCTCAGGGAGGCGCCAGCAGCTCCTCCCTTGCCAAGAGGCAGCCAAGTGAGGCACCCGGTGCTCCTTCTCTTAAGTCAGAGTGGCGGCAGGGCTCATCAAGTGTTAACGGTGCAGACAGGCTCGTTGGAGGGCGATCCATCTGTTCTTAATACACAGCAAGAAAGAGAAAGCATAAGGATTCTCCCACCACTTACATCAAAAGCTGCTCATCCAAGAAAGTGAAGCGAGGCTCACTGAAGGCTTATGCAGGAAGGCGAGAGAAGGAAGAGGCATAGCAAGTGGAATAAGAATGGAAAATTGCTCCCCGCCACAATGACTCATGTGCCATATAAAGAGCCACTCTGTCCTTCTAACGCCTGTCCTCTTAGGAAACACTGCAAAAATACAAGTCCTGACACAACACCAATCACAGGATTTCAGGCAGCTGCATGGAAATGCACCGCAAGAGGCCAGTCTACTCATGTTCGCCTAGGCTGCCCAAAGAAAGCCAGCCACTTCTGTGCCCTGGCAGAGTCTGCCAGATCCAAGAACCTTCTTTCCCACTGGCTTGCTTTCTGACCTTGAGCAAAATCGGCACCATGACTGCAGGTGGCACTGTTAGCATGGTCCAAAGGTATTGTTCCCGTCTCCCACTAGCTGAATAGTACCTTGGATATTTCATTATTACAGGGGGTACACAAGTGAGCAGATAGACAGAAAGATGACAAAGAACATAAAAGCAGATGATGACACACGCTTAAATACAGGAGTTCATAGCTATACATATGTGAAGCTTAAAGTCTGCCCACAGACTGCCTAATAACACATCTCAACGTCGACCAACTGAACTCCCACATGTTGCTAATGTATGAGTGGTGCTGCCTTCTCTTTAGCCTAAATACTTCTCTAAAAGTTGTGTTGCTTTGAAACTGCCAGAGAACACTTTTTTTACACACGCAAATCGCACAGCCTCAGTGATTTGTGCTTGAATGTCTACTTTAAATGTTTATTGCGGGTCAGTGACAAGTCAAATTTGATTTAGCCTGCAGCTGACCTGTGATGTTTAGACTGAACCCAGCATAGAACTGAGGTCAGTGACACCAGAAGTTGTGTGTGTACACATGCATTCATGCTCTAGTTAAATGGGACCTGCCTCAAACAGGGCTAAATGTTTCCTGCTGAAATGGACACAATGTCCCCCTGCCAAAAGCACCATGAGGACCAGGAACCCTGAGCCAATTCCATACTCAACTCCACCACTGCTTGAGCAATGTGAGGACCCAAGAGCTGTGATTTTCTGCCATCATTCCTTGGATGCTTTTCTGACCATTTCACATGACATGAAGATATCCCATACCAAGGTTTCCCTCCCCCCAACTGATTAACACCTGCTCCTTGCAACCCCCCCCCCCAATTTAAAACATGAGTTTGTTTGATATGGTTGTGTGTTTTGTTTTTGGAACTAAAACAATAGGTTATATCCAATGTTAGTCCTACTCAGAGTAGACCCACTGGAATTAATGAATATGCTTAACTTAGGTCCAGTAATTTCAATGGGTGTACCCCCAGGTAAATTTAGTTGGCTGCTACCCTATGTTTTGTTTTTGAGTTGATTTACAAGAGTGCCAAATAAGCAGAACCTCAAATAACAGGTTGTGAGAAAGGAAAAAAGGCAGACTAGTAAAACCAAAACCACCCATCTTCATACACTTTCCCTTTCCAAACATACAAGGACAGGCATTCATCAGGACAGTTGATGACATTTGTAATATCTGGTCTTTTGCTCAAGGAGCTCAAAGCAGCATGTTAATCTCACCACAGCCCTATGGAGTAGACTTGAGCAAAAATGATGTGGCCCAAGGCCACTGAGCAAGCAAAACAAGATTTGAACTCAGGTCTGCAGCACTGAAACACAACACTCTCACAACAGCAAGCTGGCCCTCAGAAGCTTTCACAGATGTACTTTAGGGATGAGGGAACCTGTGGCCCTCCAGATGTTGCCAGACTACAACTTCCACCATGCTTTGTAGTCTGTATGTCCAATGGTCAGGGATGATGGGCACTGGAGTCTAACAACATGGCCGCAGATTCCCCAGCCTTGGCTTAGGCAAAGGCACCTGGTGTACCTGTGGCTGTCACGTGGATATTCCAACCAATCTGGGATTTTGAGGGAGTATATTAAACTTATTGATGCTACTACTATAGTTGCTCACCCCTGAGAAAAAACCCAAAAAACAAACCCCAACCTAAAGCTCAGATCTAAGATGAGCGCGCAACCGAAGAGTCGTCCACGACTGGACCTAATGGTCAGGGGTACCTTTACCTTTAATCTGCTGAGAGCATGTCAGTGCTAAATCCCATTATAGGACTAATTCTTAACTTGGGGCAAAAAGTAACAAAATTAGGGAAAGGAAGAAGCTCCTCCCCACACCTTTGCTTGGCCTTCCCGCCAAAGATGTGGAAAAAGCTGGCAGAGCCAAGGAGGCCGGCGCCTCTTCCGTGGCAACAGACCAAAGCCCATTACGCTGAGTGCCGATGCGTTGCCCGTTGTTCGTCAATTATTCAGACAATAATTGCACCCTTATTTAAAGTCTAGCCTCGTGTCTGCTGCATAGCAAGCTGCCAAGCACCACATGGATAGGCTAACACCACAAACAGGCCCCCGGCAGTTGTGTGCTCGCTCACTCGCGCGCACACATATACGCACGCACACCTAGCTGATTAATTAAGCAAAGATGTTGAGAGCAGCATGTTCTCAGGTGTGAAGCCGGAGAGGCTGCGATTAGCTTCTCCCTGCTCCCTTCAGCTCAGTGTCATTTAATCCCACCTTGATCTTTAAAGGCTCAGAGATGAGCAGAGGATCAGCAGAACACAAGCAGACTCTGGAGGAAGTGGGAAACAGAGTTTGAGGGGGATTTTTGCCCCTGGCTCCATCACCTCCAAAGCGTGGGGATCAGAACCCACCAACCACAGAGAACCACACTAAGGTGATGGGATGGTGGCTACAAAATAAGCCCTAATGGTCATAGGAGGTAGACTCTCATTAGGACTCTGCACAACTTTCACTGTGTAGAAAACAAGAGGAAGCTGCCTTATCCCAAGTCAGACTGTTGGTCCATCTAGCTGAGTAGGTTGTTGCTCAGTGGTAGAGCGTATGCTTTGCCTGCAAAAGGTCCAGAGTGCAATTCCTGATATCTGCAGGTATGAGCTGGAAGGAATCTCTGTCTGAAATGCTGGAGAACTTCTGCCTGTCAGAGTGAATGATACTGTGATAGATGGACTAATGGTCTGACTCAGTATAAAGAAGGTAGCTTCCCATGTTCCTGTGTACTTTCAACACCTCACCAACTAGCATTGGCTCTTCAGGGTTTCAGAGAGGTGTATTTTCCAGCCCTTCCTGAAGATGCCAGGAATTGAGTCAGGGACCTTCTGCAAGTAAAAGAGGTGCTGTCAATGAGCAACAAACTTTCCAACATGCACCTTTCTACAAACAGGTTGGAAAGAGTGTGAGTTTCCATTTTTGATTGATACACTGAAATGGAAGGCTACCACTATTTCCTTCTTTCAATGAGATACACTTATTTAGCTGGAAATAAGTTTTTCAAAACTGCACACAGGATCACAGGGAAAAGATATGGGGTAGAGGGAGGATGGTAGTACTGTAGACATGTCCAATGATGTCCACAGTTGTGCCATACCACACCCACTGGTGTGAACAAAATTATGTAGGAAACCATGGTATATCCATCACAAAGGCACAGTTCCATATCACAAAATGTAGTTATAAATTGGGGCGGAGGGGAGAGTTAGCAATAAACCCAGCAACACTTGCACAATATCCCCCCACTGACCCCGTCCAAAGGCAGCCCAAGTGCTGTCTTCTCTTTAAACAAGTATATGCCCATTCCCTTAAACAGTTTATTCATGTAAATGTTACCAGAATAGGGCCCACTCGGCCCTTTATCAGGGCGCCTCTGCGCACTTAGTGCTCCTTGTCATAGACTTGGGGAGGGGGCTGGTCAAGCCAGGACAGAAAACACGAGTGGCAGACCCCAGGAAGGGATCCAGTAGACTGGGAAGGTCTCTGCCTGTGTTGGGAGAGCCCTGGGGAAGAGAATCCTGGAGAGGGGATTCCCTTGTTGCCACCATTTCCCACAGTACGATGCATGGGCTTCAGTGCCCACTCTGGAGCTGTTGGGAGGCTGGCTCTGGTTTGGCCAGTTTGCCTATTGCACCACCAACTCCACCTCTAGGGTTGTCAGAAATCACATCTAATCCTCCCTCTCCAGGGGAGGTTGCTGCCCTGTAGAGGCAGTGGTGTACCCTCCTTCTCCTAGGTTAATGAGACCCCAGAGTAGGCACGGACAGACAGGGCAGGTTCAGCCTTCTCAGAGAAATACCAGGTTGTCTACCCAGGGCTTTTTTTCAGCTGGAACTTGCTGGAACTCAAGCTCCGGCACCTCTCAGGTGGGCGCCTTTGCCATTAGAAGAGAACAAGGCATGCACTAATGGTGAGCTCCCACACTTCTTTTTCTAGAAAAATAGCACTAGGGATCAGAACGCCTTGCTCCACTAAGTTGTGTCCACCCAAATCACTTATAACAGGCTTGTAAGGGAGGTGTTGTTGCTGGATCAATGTCTCTGTGTAGATATGTGTAGCACCTGCTGTGTTTTGCCTATGTATCACACTGATCTGAGCATTAAAGATTTTGGTAGAAACTGCAACGGGAATTTGAGTTCTTCATCAAGGGGAGGCCAGTGTTCAAGTGAAGAAAGTCCAGTGAATCAAAGGCTGGAATAAAAAATTTAAAATCTGCCCAGCCTAATTTTCCTTACCTCTGCATTGCCATCTATCACCACGTGCCAATTATCTGGATAATAACCCCTATTACAATGGATGGCCAGCAACAACTGAACAAGGCCTTAGTGTCTCCTTTTTATGGAAAAATAAGAGCTTGTAGGAAAACAAGCCATTCCTAATCTCAGCCACTCTGACTAAGGACATCTACTGGCTGCAACCCACTTCTGCTCCCCCAGACAGCCCTGGCTGATCCACTGATTATTTTAAGACTGCAGCCAGGCTTGTGCAAGGAACTACTTGGAAGAAGGTCAATTTTTCTGATTTTAACCATCTTTAAAGGGAAAAAAAGGGAGAAAGAGGATTTCAAAGTGCAACAGGAAAAGCAAGTCAATTATTTCCCTTGGCTTTAAATAGCTCCTCTGAACCATAAGCAGAGTCGTGGATCGGCTGGGTCTTGCTCGTGATGCCAATGAAGACCAGTATTGTAAATGACCTTTAAAATAGACTCAAAATTGCATTCACTGTGAGCAAGGTCAGGGATGTAGGTGTCAGTTGGACTAAGCAAGAGATTCTTTTTTGAAAGAGGGTTGTTGATGTGCCCCTCCAGTAACCCTTATTGGCATGCACCAGCAGACAAGCCAGTATCAAATGCTGGTGTAGTTGTTTGCAGGGCTCTATAGGCTGAAAGGTTTGTCCAGTGGAGCAGCAGTGCAAAAGTTTCTAGAAGACAGAGCAATGAAGTACCGGTAATTGTGGCCCATGATGCAGGGCACCATTAGTTCTGGTCCAACAGGTTTTTGGGGTTGTTTCAGAAACTTCCAGCTCCTATTTGATCAGGGCTTTTAGGAGCTCAGCAGGAGCAGGCTAAGTTTTGCAAAACAGGCAAATCAATACACAGTGTATTCAGGTCTCTAATTAGGTCAGCTTTTGCCAACCAGATTCTTTCCAGATATTTTGGACCACAATTCCCAGCTGTGCTGAATGGGAACTACAGTCCAAAACATCTGCAAGAGCCCTAGAATTTGTCACTCGAATACTGAAGCAACAGTTCCCAACAATCTAGTTTGTTCTCCTGCAGTTCCCTGCCAAAGTAGCTTGAGCTCCAGGGATCAAAACACACCCCTGTCCAGATCATGCCCCTCCACCACCATAATAAATAAATAAAACTCATGCCTGAATTACAGAATGCAGAATGCACCTGCTTTGCATGCAGAAGGTCCCAAGGTGAACCCCCGGTCTCCCCAGTTAAAAGGAAGGAAGAGCAGGTAGAACAGACCCTTATCTCCCTCAGACCTTGGAGAGCTGCTGCCAGTTATAACACACGAAACCAGAGTACATGGACAAACAGTCTTGACCTGCTGTGCAGCAGCTTCCTGTGTTTAGAGGACTTCCGGAGGTGGCGCCATCGGTAATGGCAGATTCCCTCTGATCTGGAGGGAACTGGCTCCACGGAAATCGGGTCTGTACCGCTACGGCGCAGCGGGGACCCTTCAAATCACAGGCGGGTGAAGCCTGTGACCGTGGGACTCGGCAGGCACTGTTTGCGCCCCCCCAATCAGCAAAGGAACCCGGCAACGGGCTCCGGAGCAGAGCGGGGAAGTGGCGCTGTGCTGTGAGTCGTCTGCTTCTTCCGTGGAGTGAAGCCACGCAGCTGTTACCGGAGAGCGCTGCCTTTTTCATGGGACAATTTGGCTTTGAAACAACGATCCGTGAGTAGGCTAACTTCTCAATTAAAGGAACTGTACAAAATCTTGAATAATTCGGCACCGAAGCGGAGAGGTATAAACAGGAAGTCTGCCTCCCGCTCTTGTAAACAGAGTAAAGCATTGAACTTGAAAGCGGAAGCTTTAAAAGACGTTGGAAAAGGATTATAATTCGAGCATCAAAACTGTGATTTCCCCCCCTTGATGCAGGGGAGGAGGGGGGAGAAGGTTTGAATGTTATTTCCCTGAAAAAAGAGAGGAAGAGGAGACAAAAACCACCGCTTAAAACCCCAGAACGGGTTCCCAGTGACAGTAAGAAGCCGTATTAGAAACTGCGCTGTCTCTGAAAGCACTCTTTGACAGTTAACTCTGCATCCGAGATACAACTTGGTTACAATATTGCTGACAGGTATCTCCTGGTTTTAAAGTAACAGACTGAGATAGAAACTGTTGTCTTTCTGGTGAATTGGGGGACTAAAGGGAGAGGTTAACTACTTTAAGACTTTTATGACTGTTACAGTGTCCCCCTAGAGGAAGTTTGAATTTGTTACAATTGCAGCTGGCCTGAGGGAATTTTCCACTACAATTTCCTAAGGGAATTTTCCATTTCAAAACAACTCTGACTCTGACTGTGTGACTGACCTTGGGTTATATCTTGAGGGTTATGGCAGATGGGAAAGAGAAGATAGATTCGTTACAAGCAACGAGGTCTGGCAGAGTATTTCGTACAGACGGTGGACTGCAAAGAAGGGCTTCGACATCTGGCCCCCCCTGGAGTTCCAACAGCAACCTCATCGGCACAACCTAAACCCAAAGGTATGGCAGCTGACGATGCCCTGGCTCAGGCATTAGCTAAAATTAATGAATCTTTGGATAGAATAAGTAAACAAGTAGCCGAGGCATCGGATAAGATTGATCAAAATACGACAAGTATTAATCAAAATACGACAAGTATCAATAATTTGGGACAGAAAGTAAATACTAATACAGAAACTATTCAGAAATTATTATAGGAATCTGCTTCGACACGTAAGACAGCCGAAGAGGCTAAAGAAATTGCTACTGCTACTGCTACAGTGGTTCAAGAGAAGATACCACCGCTACATAAACAACTTGAAGACCATAAGTCAATTCTGTCTATGATCGAGTTGAAGGAGAAACAAGTGAATTTAAGGGTCAGGGCTGTACCTGAAGTGGAGAAAGACAATTTGATTGAATTTCTTACGCAGGAATTCCTAGACTTTTGGAACCCAGATTTGGGGAAAGACAGTTTCAAGATAGTGAGTGCTTTTAGACTTGGAAAAGGAGGGAGAAAGAACAGGGTGAGAGACTGTTTGATCACCCTCCGAACAAAAGAAGAGAGAGATAAAAATTTGAGCCTGCATTTCCAGAAGACTTTGGAAATACAACAGTCAAAAGTGGAGAAAAGCATTGGAAGACACAAGATCTACCCACACTGGAGGAATGGCAGATGAAAATGATGGACTACATGGAATTGGCGGAAATGACTGGCAGAATCCGTGACCAGGGAGAAGAGTCGGTGGAAGAAGATTGGAAGAAATTTAAAGACTATTTACAGAAATATTGCAAAATTAATGAATGTTAGAATGATGTTGGATTGAAGTTAAGTGGTTTCTAGCTGTACAGGTACAAAAGAATATGGAAAAATTGGTTTTTAATATGTAAAAATTTAAAGTTATAATATATCAAAATTAAAGATTAGGATTAAAAAGGAGGGAAAGGAATTGTTGGATTAACAAATTTAATTGGAATACAAATGAGGGAGGTATGAGGAGGTCCGGGAAACAAGTAAACGTAAAAGAAGTGAGGAAAGGATGGAATTGTTTTTAACTGCTTTTTCTTTTTTTCTACTTTGTATTTTTCCTTTTCATTGTTAATTTTTTTTTTACTAATGTGATTTTTTTTTCCTTTGAAATTTTAATAAAGATTATTTTTAAAAAAATTTTTTTAAAAAAAAGCAGCTTCCTGTGTTTAGGCACTGATGGGGAGGCAGGCACCACCATGGTGCTTGGGCTATTTTTTGCAGAACGGGAACAGCCAGGAGCACACAAAGCAACTGGTAAAGATTTCTTGATTACTATTCCCTACTAGGGGCCTTCCAATATGGAGTGCCCTAGCACAACAGTTCAAAGCTGATGGAAGATTAAGCAAGTTATTTGCTTCTCTCTGTGCCTGTGTGTCTGTCTGTCTGTCTCTCACTCACTCACAGTGCCAGATAAATTTCCCCTTTCTCACTTGGGGAGGAGGAGGGCAGAATGAGAGGATAGGGCAGGAAGGCAACGAGTTGTTCCTGACCCCATTCATTAGAACATCTGACCCCAGCTAAGAAGGGAGGAGGACAGAGGGAGGGACAGTCACTAAGAGGCGAATTAATTCATCAGGGAAATGCAATTCCAAGCCCAAATATATTGTCAGCAGGCCACATTAACGCTGGCACCAGGGACACGGGGTTGCACCCCTCCCGAGTGAGCAGCTAAATCAAAGACATCTGGAGAGCTGGCTGAAGGCTGAGATTATTAATGCTGAAATTTAGAAGCCAAGGTCTGAGCTGTGGATCCATCAGCGCCACCAGTTACGTCCAATAAATTAGGAGAGATAAGGATTGAAGGATGGAGTATTAAAAAGGCACCATTCATTGCTGGACTGCAGCGAGTCTCCAGAGGCCCTGCCTTCCCTGGGGAATGTTAACCCTATCTGCTTACAGACAATGGAAAAATCAGCAGGCGTCATGGCAGGAAAGTAAGTCTTTTGCTCAAGGGGGCTTCTCTCACACAGCCAGGCAGGGAATGCTGTGGTGGGGGACAAACAGAGCCTTGCTGGAGCAACTGGCAACGACTCCAGATGCTGCAGCAATAGATGTACATCCTTTATCTCCTCTAGCCACCACCCTGCACAAAAGCCTCTTTCCTGATCCAGGTCATTGTTCAATGCTTGACTCCGTTCCATCTTTGACCCTCTATATGTAACCCTGTTGCAACTGAAACCTGATCTGTACAGATCTACTCTGACCTCCAGCCAGCCAACGAAACAAGTCACACAAGTGGGTTCAGAGAAGGGCTAATAGCATTGTACAAGAGTTAGCCAGAAAGATAAAGGCAGGCATCACCAACACCCCCATATTTGGACTTAGATTCAGCTATTTGCAGACACTGCAACCATCCAACTTTTGAAAGGGATGCTTGCTGCTCTTTAAAGCAGAGAGGGACATGGAGCAGTTGGTAGAAACAGTCTAGCTTCAAAATACATTTGTTTGCCTTTAACTTGGGTTCTGTCTGTTCAGACTGCATGAACACCATAGTCAGCATCTTAAGCATCTAGGGCAAGGGGTGTTACTAAAAACCATTACTTTGGGGTAGCTAAAGTGGTGCCCTCTAAATGTTCTGAACTACACCTCCCATCATTCCTGACCACTGGGTATGCTGGCTACGGCTAATAGGAGTTAGTATCCAACAACTGGAGGGCCACAGGTTCCCCATCCCTTGGCAAAGGGAGCAGGGCTGCAGGGCCTTGTCAAGGACAGGATTCTGTGTTGTTTGGAACTGGAAGCAGAGTTATACAATCTCAAATTCAAATTCACATTGCAAAGGAGCCATCTAAAAGAAGGCAAGAATAAGTCCTGCCAAACCTCTACTGGCAAGGAATTTCAAACAGCTGGGCCTGTCCATAACAGAGGCCAACTGAACCTCAGAGGCATTGAGAAGATCTCAGTAATCAAGGTGGAACATAAGAATCAGGCAGTCATCATGTACAAATTGATCATTTTTAAACTTACAAATGCAAGAGGATGAACACATAGGGCTACGTACAAAACATGGCCATACCACTGAGCTGTGGTCCCTTCCCCAGACACAAAGCAGCTCTGGAAGAAGACAGTGTGTCTGCCAGATACAAGCACATGCAAAGAAGCACTCTGGAAGAAGCTTGGCTTTCCAGGACTGCAAATCAGCCCCACACCTTGTTAAGAAACCAGAGCAGGCAATGTTGCTGCAACTCTGAAGTGAGTTGGCTGTGCTCCAGGAGGGGCACATTAGGCAATGGGATGGGTGGAGGGGAAGATGAGGGTTTCTTCAGCCCCACCCTTAAAGCCGTCTGAAGAATATTGGTTCTCTACACCTTAAGCCCAATGCTGTTGTAAGAGAGAGAGGTTTTGCAGCTTGTTTTGTTTTTTAAGCATGATGGAAGAGAACTGATGTACCAGAGGACACACTTGGGGGTGGAGCCTGGATTCTCTCAGCAACTAGACTTATGCCTATATCCAGTTGGCCTTCAACCTCTGGGCTGATCCACACCATACATTTAAAGCATATTCAAAGTAAATGGCTTTCCATGCCCCCAAATAATCCTGGGAACTGTAGTTTGTCAAGGATGCTGGCAATTGGAGCTCTGTGTGGGGTAAACTACAGTTCCCAGGATTCTTCAGGGAAGCCATGTGCTTGAAAAGTATGATGTTGATGGAGCCTCTGTTAAGGCATCACATATTAGATGTCAGAACAAAGGGGTGGGCCATGTTTTACTAGACACTCAGGTACACAAAGATGCTTCTACCCTCTGTCTGCACTGGAGTCCAGCCCAACTAAAAGGGCTGCTAGCCTCCTGCCTAGGATTCAAATGGCCACCACTTCATACCATACCAGACAGTCCCTAATTCCCTCCAATTAAGTCAAATGACCACTTCACATTCCTGGCCAGACATAACGTGGACACAGCAACTGCAGCCTTTGCCCCTAGCTCTTTACTGAGCAAGGCGATGTCAGCATTGCAGGTCATTCAGGGACTCATAAACATGCCAAGCATATCCATAACCATCAAGGTGAACAAAGCCCATATGGGAGGTGGCCTCTGACCCTCAGTGGCTAGGGCAACATTAGGGCACTTAAAGAGGATCCAGGCCTTCTCTGCAACTGCTGTTCCTCAGCCGTTCAATCTTCCTATTTTGTAGAGTGCGATTGAATTCCACCTTCCTTCTCTCTGTGTGCGCACATTTGTGCATTGGAGAAACCAAAAAGCGGAGAGAAAGAAACAGAAAGAAGTCACAGCATGAAGGCGGCTGGGTCCCACATCCTGTAATAACAGGTGCCAACTCAATATTGATTTAACAGGAATCGTGCTACAGCACAAGACAAGGAGAGCGGGAGAAAAGAAGCAGACCAGGAATGGTGGAGTTCTCATACCTCTCCTGTTCACTCAGAGAAACATATATCATTTGTAGAGGCGGTTCAGTCCGCCACCTAAGACACAAAGCTGACAACTCCTTCTAGTCCTCCTCTTTCTCCCCCTCCCCGTATCAACCCACGAGAACCCAAAGGTGGATTGCTCCTCAAACAGATTCTCAAACAGAATCTGGTTTCCCTACAGAAGACCCCAGGTTCAATCCAGGTAATGTCCCCTGTCTGAAGCCCTGGGGAGCTGCTGCCAGGCAGTATAGACAATGTTGAGCTTGATGAAGCTGCTCATTGACACTTGTGGCAGCATTAAAGGACACTGAGCCACTCAGGATACAACTACAGGTTTGTTTGTCTTCAAGCAAGAATGGGGAAACTACCCCCTCCCTGCTGTTATTGAATTCCATCTCCTAGCAGCTCTAGCCAGCATAGCCAATGGTCAGAGATGCTGGGAGGCATAGTACATCTGGAGTGCACCAGCCCCCCCTCCATTTTAAAGGTGGCATATACATAGCCCTTGAAAAGGTTACAAAGGTTGCATTTCAAATACCTCTTGTAAGTCTTTCAGTGAGACAAACCTATTTTACAACACCCCAATCTTCACCAGAGCAGTCAATCAACAGGAAACAGACTCCTTGTTGAATGTGGGAGGGAGGGAGACTCAATAAAGGGGAAATTTCAGCAACCTTTGGGAAGAACAGTTAGAAGGTGTGAAATAGTTTGCAACCATTCTGAAAAGGGGGAGGGGCAGCCATATTGGGAAATTGAGTCTGAACAGCCTTTTCTTACAAGGGTTTCTCTTACGCAAGGAACAAAAACTAAGAATAGTGCTATGCAGATGATACATTTGCTCTGTACAACAAGCTGAATTGCAACTGGGTTGCTGGTCCCTATTGTGTCAAAGAGAACACCGTTAAACTAGAGCAGAGGAAACAGCATATCCAATGCCTCTCCTCTCACCTGCAGAGCCAGAACAGGTCAAGAGTGATCTGAGCTAAACATGAAAAAGTCATGATTCCTTTCCCCACTACACCAGGCTCTAGCAGCACTACTGAGAACATCATCCCTCAAAGGCTTGGTAGGTCTGCCTTAACACAAGAAAGAGGTGTTGTACACTTTTGGAAGAAAGGTGGTAATGAGAGTGGAGGGGAAGATGAAAGACTCAAGGGCAGGAGAGAGGATAAGAATCTCAGGAGGAGTCTGTGCCTTTATGAGCCCCCCCCCCACCTCACTTTAACTTGTTTAACACTTTAACCCTGTTCCAGATACCAGTGGCTGCTGCATTAGCTCAGTTTCAACAAGCAGCAGAGCTTTTAGAGTGGTGGCTCCAGTTTTAGGGCACTGCCTCCACCTTAAGATTTTGAAGAATCATGCTCCCTTGTTATTTTCAACAGGGGAGCCACCTCTTTGGTTAGAAAAGCTGCTTTTGTATTATTTTTGTTCTGTTCTTTTGTTTCTATACTCTGTGGGTCTTTTCTGCTGTCCTTGCATTAATCATGATGGGGTTTAGGGTCCCTGTTTGAATGGTTTTTAACTATTTAAGATTACGTAAGCTGCCTTGGAACCAGGGCTTGAAAGCCATTCTAGAAATAGAGTAATTAAGTAAAGCAACAAGCTGAGCTGATGGATGAAGTTGAAGGCCCAAGGAAGAGAAGGGTGTAAAATGAACAGAGCTGAGAAAATTAGGGGCTGGGGGAGGGGGGGAACAAGGCCTAGGGAACAGTAAGCTATGAGGAAACGGCAGCTATCAGGCAGTAGAATAAGGCAGGGGAGGATTATTTTGCACCCTAAAGACAACTAGTCAAAACATGTTGAAATTATTCCATATCACACAAGACATTTTTATTTCCCAAGCCTCAGTTTGATGATTTGTCATTGTGTGTGCCCATGTCCACTTTTTCATGCTGTCCCACTTTCACCCCAGGGTAGCATGGCACAAGAAGGCTGGTGGCCGGGAGAGAGAACTCAGTTACTCATTTTAACTGATCAATTAGATCTTTGGCTGTAGTCCTTATAGAACACTTGGCCATCTCAAAGGGCAGGCATAACTCAAGCAGGCTCTGCATCCGTAGTGATGGTAAAAATCTCGTGCCAGCAGACACTCCCAGCCACTGAAAGTGGGCCCTGGAGCTGGGCATGGAGGGTGTGTCTTAGGTTCTGGGGAAGCCAAATTCTAAATTAATTCCTGACATCACTGTGTAATGGAGAAATGCATTCACAATAATGCCCCCTTTTCAAAGTCAGTCTGGAACCAGGCATATAAGCAATGGGTGTTGCTGTCCAAAGGAGACACCTCCCCCCCCCCCATTCTCTCCTTCCAGTCTGGGCACTGACCTGTGCACAGAATCATAAACCCCCTCCTAGCTCAGATTACAGCCTGAGCTGCTTCCAGTTCCCCGTGATCCAAACAGCTTGCCCATCTGTCCGTCTGCATAACCCCTGCCTGCTAATCCTCCCCAGGGAAGGGAACTCTGATGCCAGAAGAGCTTAGCTGGCACCTTTTGGCCTTCTCCATATGAGAGGGCACAGCCTGCCCTCTGCCTGCCTTGTCCTCTGCCTATTAGCCTGCGGCAGCTCTAACAAGCAACAACCCCCCACCCACCCACCTGCTTTGTTCCTTTCGAGTGCCAGGATACAGTAATAACTGTTTTTTCAGGGAAGGTCTCCCTTTTTATTAGCAAATGCTGCTTTCTATCCTTGTATTTTATGACAGCAAATCAATGCGCAGCCGCCTCCATTGGCCCAAGCTGTTCATCTGCACAGGCTGATCCTGCTGCTGTAACCACCAACTTTGCCCTAGGACAGAAAGCTGTTCAGGCACACATTAAAGCTCCTCCTTTCCTCCCTTTTAAGGGTACTACCACAAGTACACATACAGTGTTGCTTGACATGCTACAACTATAGGAAGCAGCATTATACAGAGTTCGGACCATTAGTCCATTTAGCAATCTTGTCTACAATGACTGGCAGTGGCTCTCTAGGGTTTCAGACAGGGGCAATTGCCAGTCTTGCCTGAAAAAGCTAGGGCTTTAATATGGAACCTTCTGCATGTAAGGATCTACCATTGAGCTATGGTCCTTCCTTAAAAAAACTTTTGTAGGAAAATAGGAAAATGCTTTGTCCTGAATCAGATGCCATCTAGCTCAGTACTGCCTACATTGACTGGCAGCAGCTCCCCAGGGTTTCGGACAGGAGAATCTGGAGGTGCTGAGGACTGAACCTGGGACCTCCTGCATGTAAGACAGGTGCTCTACCACCAAGTTATGGTTGCATCTCACTGTAAATCAGTTTACCATGAACATGGAGATGGCTCCTGGCTTGTTCTTGGGAGGAATAAGCCACAGTCCCTAGGCTTACCCAAATATTTGACAGTGATTTATTTCATAGAATTATAGAATTGTAGAGTCGGAAGAGATCACGAGGGTCATCTAGTCCAACCCCCTGCCATGCAGGCATCTTTTTGCCCAACATGGGGCTCAAACCCATGACCCTGAGATTATGAGTCTCATACTCTACCAGCTAAGCTGTCCTGCAGGCACTCAAACCAAGCGTGACTGGTGGGTGAGTCAAGAACAAACCTTGACTGCCCATCTTTGTTTTCCACAAAAGAAACATGGTCCCTAGTTCAGACTAAACTAAGGGCTATGATTTGTTGCTCCTACTGGGGGAGGGGTGAAGAAGACACCACCTCCCTGTCCATTACCCCATTATCCATTTTCACAGGAAGCTATTAATCACAGACTGATGAGGAGCAACAAAAGTGAAGGCAACAGGGGTTTAAAGAGATGCTGGAGCTCAGAGTGAACAAAAAGCAACACTTTCTGATCTGGGAGCCCACCTTACTCCACCTCTTAATCCAGGGTGTCTGAAGGCAGAGGTTCTGATTATCAGGTCTAAAAGATACAAACTTTTTAATACTACTTCAACGGTTCCATATCTGGCGACTGGAAACGAAGCTGCAACACTGAGGGCTACTGAGTTCAATATCAAAATTTGAGCTCTGTAAAAACACATCCATCAGGGACCCAGAAAGAGGAGGGGGAGAGAGTAAAATAGAAAAGCAGGACCTACAGTTGGAAGGAAAGGATAGTTCAAATCCCTGCCAAACCCAATCCAAACTCACCCACTAAGCTATTAACTTGGATCAAAGTAAGGACTTTGTCATCAGTGAGTTTTCCACAGCACCCAGCATACTATCAGAGATGGAGGGAGAGAAGAGAAGAGGAGAGCCAAAAAGAAAGTAATCCATAACACTTTGCGGGGTGGGGAGCTCCATCACTAAGCTTCGTTTCAGTGCAAAGTGCCATCTTGGTATGACACCTGTTGCACCATTACTATGGATGTACACACAGTCATAAGGAGCCCCACTAAGACATGCACTTCTCTTATTGTTGCTTTGCCTTGACTTGGTTGTTCATTCAGTTGCAGCTCAGGGCTTCCATCCACATGCCCTTTTGTTTGGGTGGCCTCAAACTTTCTGATTTGATGTGCTTTTGAAAGAACCGTATTCCCATGCACACAGAGAAAGAGATTCCTCATCACCATAACAAACCCGCCAAAAATGTTTTGAACAGTCTAATCTGCAACCTGATGGATATAGGATTTGCTGTAAGCTCTTTTTGCAACTCAGGAAGCCAGTAATCTGCACATCTGTATGACCTCTGCAGAAGGCTTGCCTTCCCAGTCTCCGTCCCCATCGGTGTCACACACTATAAGGCAGCCTGGAAAACTGACACCACAATAAACAAATACATATATTATATGTCTCTCTTAGGTCCTGCTTGGAAAAAGATTTCTGTATAACTTGGAAGTTTGCTCTCAGGACATTGTAAGACTAAGTAGCTGCTACTTTTGAACATGTTCCTTTATGCTTCGGCCCTCAAAATCTCTCTTAAATCACCCACCTTCTCCAGACAAGCCCCCCCCCCCTGCAACCAATCAAAACTGTCTTTCACCCAATGCCTCACACCACACATAAAGTGAGGGTTAAATTAACAAAAGGCAAGGCAGCCAAAATTCCGGCTGGGATTAGCTATCAAATAACTTGCATTTAAAGCATCTCTTTTTTCCCTAAAAAGGCCAGAGGCCAGGGGTCAAAGGTCAAAGGTGAAGCCCCACCAGGTCAGGAAGTCACAGTCAACATGAGTTTCCCCCCTCCCTTTCAGGAAACTGCCAGGCAGGTAGAGTTTAATTAGCTTGAAATGAAGAGAGGTGCTGTCTAGAGAGTTCTCAACAGACTCACCCCCCTTAACTCATTAAAAATCATACAGGACCCCATCCCCCATCCCCCCCAAGAAACAAGCCCTTTCTAATCTCAAGTGAGCTGGATGCACATGATCCTTCTGTTTCTTGTTGCCTCTTGCCTCTCCATCAGTGTCTACTACTCATAACTTCTCTGCATTGCATTGCTTTCTGACCCAGATGCCAATTTGTATGATTTGCAAGGGCCCCTAAAACCACCAGGCTGGCTCCTCTCCACTGGCTAAAGGCAAAAGTAGCTCTACCATGGTGCATCATAGGCACACAGCAGCTCCACCACAAAAAAGGGTTACTTAGAACAAAAACAGACAGGCATGTGACTCATGAAAGCAAGCCAAGCTACATGTTGCAAGGGAAAGCAAGACCAGCCTTTGAGATTCACTGCAGGATTTGGCCACTCCATCGTGTGATTTTTTTATATAAAGAACCCAGAATCACTGACCATGGGGAGGGGAAATGTGAGAAAGAAGAGGAGGAGGAAGAGTTGGACCTCAAAGCCTACAGCTCCTATACAATGGGTCTCCCCCCCTCCCCCCAATAAGCTCCTGCTAAATAAACATGGGAGCTAGATCATCTCCAACAGCTCCAAACAGTGCAAGTAGAAGAGACCTCCTCTGCACTAACAGGGCATCCAAGCAAGTCCATGAGTGAGCCCTGCTCTCCCTTCCCTGTAGCCTCTTGCCGAAAGCTGGACACCAAGCTAGATAAAACAGGAGCCAGATTTTGCTGCAAGGCGGGGGGGGGAGGGGTTTGACAGAGAGGAGGGAGCTAAACTTTCACTCACTCAGACTCTGAAGCAAGGTGGACCAGGTCTTCATCTCCAGCATGTTGGCCCTGGCAGCGACGGCAGCAGGGGTACAAAAGCAAGACCCTAGGCAGCAATCCGTGGCATGGCAAGCAACCCCAAGGACAACAACCCCCGCGCCTCTGCCCTCTGGAACAGGGTCACTGTCTGACGGCGTCCACACTCTGATCTCAAGGCAAACAGTTTGGGAAGGTGAGGAAGTGGACTGGAATGATGTCCGGGGTTGGGGGGGGGGCAGGGGAAGAGGAGGAAGAGCTCAGGGTGCAGGCAAACAGCTGCTCCTGGGATCCTCACTGTAGGCAGAGAGCCAGCTCAGATAAAGAGAAAGATAGCAACCATTTTATTCCCTTTTAAAGCGCCGGCTGCATCTCTCCATCGCTTCCCTCACACCCCACCTCTCCTCCTGTGTGTTCCAGGGTTTGGGTCCTGAGTTGAGGGAGCTTTTGCTTCTCTCCTTCCCGCCCCCCTTCGCTTGTTTGCTCGCCTGCCTCCTTCCCGTCCTCTTTCTCTCTCTCTCTCCCTGCCTGCCTCCTCCTCTGCCTTGCACTTGATATCAGCCTTGTCAAGACTGCTGAGTTGAGGCTGACCCCTCACCCGCAGCTGCTAATTAAGGCTCCACAGTGACAGTTCAAGTGCCTCGCCTCAAGTTTGCAGCACCAAAGCGTCTAATTGGAGGAGCCTTTTCATTTCTCAATAGCAGACGCACTCTGGATTCTGGGTTCCCCTCCCCTCTTCCTTCTCCTCCCCCCTCATCCCCTGCTTCTTCATTCCAGGCCCAGGCAAGCACACAGCACTTCCTCTTTTGTATTTAACCATTGGGAAGGGGAGCGACAAGGAGGTGGGACCCAATCCTTGGAGACAGAAGAGGGCTTGGGGGAGGGAAAAGAGCTGCATGTCTTTGCGAAGGAGAGAAAACAAAACAAGAGGACCAAGGAAGAAACCATCACACACACACACACACACACACACACACACACACACACTTCCTAGCCCTCATTAGGGCTGAAATCCACCAAAAAAGCCCATAAGGTGAGAGTCTCAAATTAAAGTGTACAATCCCACCCCTAAAAATTTCACATTGATAAATGGTACTAAACTCACTGGATTAGAAACACCGCAGTGTGCAGCTTGGCTGATTTAAAAAAATAAAGAAATTCAAACGCCTGATTTATATCTCTTTCTCCACCCCACCCCCTAAATCACTTTTCTGAACCAAACTTACCATTAGAAGTTCTTAAGTTTTATCCACTTCTCTGTTAATAGCTACATGTGGCTTTTAGTTCCTAGGAAAAGGCTAAAATACTTCCTAAGAGTCAGCAGCCTTTCATTCTGCATGTGCCTTGAAGCTTTTGTTTTTCACTTGACATGCTCAAAACTCTGGCACAAATCTTTTTGCTTTAGCCAAAATTAATTTACTTGGGTGGATGAAATATTAAGTATATACTGAGCATTGCCCTCTCATCCCCGAAAGACCCCACACCCATACTTCACAGGAAAAGGAAAGGAATTTCAGGACTTGTGCCCTCGAGATTTTTTTTAGTATTTATTATATTTATAATCCCACATTTCCTCCCAAGGAACTCACGGTAGTGTTCTTCACCGTTCACATTTTCTCCTAACAACCCATGAGGAAGATTAGGCTGAGAGAGACAGTAACTTGCCCAAGGTCAACCAGTGAGCTTCATGGGGATTTGAATCCAGGTCTTTCACGTCCAAGTCTAGTACATTAACCACAACACCACACTATCAGCCATGGCCAGCATGGCTAATTGTAATAGATGGAGGCAGGTGGGAGTCCCAACAACATCTGAAGGGCACCAGGTTGGCAAAGAATGCTTTAACAACTCAAGTGTCTGAGCTCCTAACTAGGCACTGTCTTTGCTTACAAATGAGAATCTCCATTCATCAAGCCATTTTCTCCTCCGCTAGCACAGACTTTCCTGGCCCACCAGAAAAAGTCTCTGAGGGGGGTCTATGACCACTTGATTCTGCATAGCCATTCTCCCAAACACCTTTGCACTAGGCTCTGCTCTCTTCCTCCATCTTTGACTAGGCTAGAGCTGCAAGGTCAGAAACAAACAATGAATTTCCAAGGGAGCTGACGGCAATTTGAGCAACACACTACTCTCCACAGCTGCACAAGCATTAATTTTGTCCCAAGATTGCATCTGACCAAGCAAATTTTTTAAATAAAAAAAAAGCAGGAAAAGCTGGAAAGATGGAAAAGAAAACTATTTACCATGAACAGTCACCTTGCTTTTCAAACCACCTCCAACTGTCTGAAAAAGCTTATTTGTCTCCAGTGTTAAGATCACAGGTCAAAGCTCTGGTAGGGGTTGCCCCTGTGCTTGGAACACTGAACAAGATGATAAAAATCAAACAAATACGCCTGGAGCTATAGTTTCAGAATATGGAATCCACAAATTCACCCCCTACCTGGTTCGGCTGCAGCTAGATCATAGCTTTGGGGGACAAAGGGGTGCAAAAGGAAGTCATGTTCTGTGGACTCCTTTGGGAGGAAAGGTTGGGCTATAAATTTAATAAATAAATATACTGAAAAGTGTGCACTTTTCTGCAAAATTTCACTTTCAAAATAATTTCCAGCATGTGAAATTCATGGGAATTCATGGAGGGTGTCAATGGCTACTAGCCATGATGGCTATATTCTATCTCCAGTGTTGGAGGCAGTATGTCTCTGAATGTCAGTTGCTTGGAGTAACAACTGTGCACCCACAGTGTGATCTTAACACTGGAGACTAATACAGTAATAAGCTTTTTCCAGACAGTTCCAAAGCAAAGGAGACTTCATGAAGCCTAGACAGCAAAATCTGGGGTCCAATGCTCTGTGCTCCAATCTTGCTATAGGTGGAGTGGGTATGGGGGAGAGAGAAACAGGAGAGGAGAAAGAGAGAAGCTATGACCATATAGCACCATAAAAAGGTAAAGGTACCCTTGACCATTAGGTCTAGTCGCAGACGACTCTGGGGTTGCGGCGCTCATCTTGCTTTATTGGCCGAGGGAGCCGGCGTACAGCTTCCGGGTCATGTGGCCAGCATGACTACGCCACTTCTGGCGAACCAGAGCAGCGCACGGAAACGCCGTTTACCTTCCCGCTGGAGCGGTACCTATTTATCTACTTGCACTTTGACGCGCTTTTGAACTGCTAGGTGGGGAGGAGCTGGGACCCAGCAACGGGAGCTCACCCCGTCGCGAGGATTCAAACCGCCAACCTTCGGATCAGCAAACCCTAGGCTCTGTGGTTTAGACCACAGCACCACCCGCGTCCCTACTGCACCATAGTTTAAAGCATATCACTTTAACAGTCATGACTTTCCCCAAATAATTCTGGGAACTACAGTTTGGCTAAGCATGCCGGGAGCTGTTAAGAGATCCCTATTTCTCTCACAGAGCTACAAACTCCAGAGATTCTGGGAATTATAGCTATATGAAGGGGATAGGGAGTCTCCTAACAACTCTCAGCACGCTTAACAAATTACAGTTCCCAGGATTTATTTGTTTTTTTTGGGGGGGGGAGATATGATTGCTAAAATAGTATAAAAATGTTTTAAATGAATGGTACAGATGTGGCCTAGGATGGTCGTTCCATACGAAAAGCTCTGGGAGTTCATCTGATAGCAAATGGAAGGGCGGGGGGAGATGCCTCCGTTAAGATCCTATCCTTGCCACCCAGCACATTTTCTGAAGGAAATGTTGTATCTCCGTGGCTCTCTCTTCTCACCTCCTCCTGCCCTCCTCCCTCCCAAGCTTATGCCAAGAGTCTGACAGATCTATTGTGTGGCGGGGACTCCAGACATTTTATCAGGCAGAGAGGGAGACAGGGAGAGCTGTTGTGCTGACCCCAGAAATCAGTCTGAAGAGAAACAGAAGATGGCTTGTATCATCCTGCTGGGTCAGAGGTCGAGAGGAGTCAGCCGCTCTCCTCCAGCATGGCCAAATTCCTGGGATTCACGCCTGGCCAGGCAGCTGCTATCTCTGGCATGGCTTCTTCCCTGAGGAGACAATGGAGCAGGTGCTGCCCAGGGGTGGGGAAAGGGGACAGCTGGGAGGGCTGCAGTTAACAGTGGAAAACACAGGGAAGTGGCTTTTCACTCATTAAAAAGTTCATGCCACAACAGCTTTTATTTTATAAATAAATAAAAATAAGGCCCCACAAGACGCTACTGTTTATAAACAGGAAAATGTTGGAAAGGAAGCACACAAGGGGTCATAACTATGCCTGAAGGAAGTGCACAGACATTCCAGGTCATTCACTAGGCCAGCCTTTGCCAACCAGGCTCCCTGCATAGTTCTGAACTACAACTCCCATCAGCCTCTGGCAACACAGCTGTGTATAGGTAGAAAGACACACACACAAAAATGTGACTTGGCAGCCAAATACACAGGTGAAGCGTATGGCTCTGGGTGAGGATTCTGTGTGTGCATGACTCTAACATAAATGCACTGCTGCTCCGAGAGGATTTTTCAAGACCATTTTCTCTAGGAATCTGGCTCAAAGAACAAAGGCTGTGGCCAGCTGCAAGCATGAAGGTCTTCACAATTGGTTGCCCAACATTGTGCTCAGCCCGGAGGCCTTATTTTATTCGGTGCTTCACCCAATGTCCTCCAAAAAAGCAAGCCCAGGTGCTCCTGTCATCTAATGCCCCACCATATTATCAGTATTATCAGAAGTATTATCAGATACTTCCAACCCAACTTCTTCCACAGACTCAGAAAACAGCTCAGAATCAGCTCAAAAATGTTAAGAAGTACACAATCCAGAGAAGGGGCAGACAGATAAAAGCAGGTCCTTGCCCCAAATACTAAAGCCCTTCTCTGCAATAAAAAGCTTTTCTTTCTTTTCACCTTTTAGCCACAACTTTAAGCTTCTCTTAAAAACAAAAACACAACTTCTGGGGGGTTGGTTTAAAAAGGGGAGAGAGATTAAAACCCTGCTTATGTGCACACAGCCTAGGCACACATACCCTCTGGATTGGGACCCCCATGTGCTAAATACACACACAACCCCCACAAAGGGGCTAATCAGCCATCAGATCATCAATTATAAATGTTCCTGACATTCCAGGGGGAATCATTCCATCAGCAAGCAGGCACCCTTTCCACACAGATATATATCATCCATGAATGGGTCACTCTCTTAGCTCCCCAGTCTATTTGTACAACGTGACCTCAACGCATTGGTTTCACCCGCCCTCTTGTTCAGTGCTATCTGCCCCAAGGAATGCTGGGGGGTTCAAAGAGATCCCACGACCCTGGAGCACATATAGCATTCCAAATCAAATGGAAGGTAGTTGGATTTAAGGGGGGGGGGGGAGTTGCTTCAGAGAATCCTGAAATGCAGGATTACTGCCAACTCTCATCAGGAGGAATTCATGAGACTTGTTAGGGATACTCCAACCAAACAGCTGGACTGGAGTCAGGAGTCTTACAAGCCTTTGCCCATCTTGCCACTCAACAGCAGCATGACCTTAACCAACGTCACAGATGTTCAAGAAGAACAATGTATTTTAATAAATAAATAATCATAATAATAATAATAATGTATTTCTTATACCCCACCCATCAGACTGGGTTGTCCCAGCCACTCTGGGAGGCATCTACTATTTTTTTAAAAAATGTATATCATATAAAACTTGACTATTAGAGGGGGAAAACTCATCCTGGTTTACAATAACATTTCTGGGATGCATACCACAAAATTGGTGCATTTACAGCAAGGGTAGGACCGTTGGCCTCTGGCTCTCCGTCTAGCCCTCAGAATGCTCCCCAGGGCCCTGCTTGGGTGCTTTTAACATAGCTGAGATGTGTCCTAGAACTGCAACAATGCTTTTTAATGTTCTTGTTAATGTTTTCTTCTCTTAAAACAAGAAGGATTCCCTGCAAGTAGAAATTTAGCACAGTATGGAGTGGGCTGGGACAGAGCCTTTTTTCCTGACACACCAGAGCTTTCTGCTTGCAATACTATTATTGTTATTTAATGTGGGGGAGCATTCAAAAATAGCACACACACCCCACCTACAGTCTGAATTGGTACAGTTCATTCTAGCTCCTCACTGCTGGATGTATAGGGTAAGGCTGAAAGTGTATTGGGTGAAAACCGAGTTATTTCTAAGCACTGTTCAGCCAAAGAAAAGCTGGGTGACCATCATTCAACCTCAGCCTAGGTTTTCCCACAATGAAATGGGAAGAAAAATAATGATCTACATCATTATGAGATAATTGATTAGCTTCTGGGAGTTGAGATTTCGAAATGCAAAAAAACCCAAACCATATAGGTTCACTTCCTTCAGGGTCAGATTGGTCATACAGACTTTAGGGAGTTTTGTTGGGGGTGTTGCTGTTATTCTCTATTCTAGATCTTATGATTTATGTGGAAATTGTTCTATTTTGTTGTGTACGTTTTGATGTTTTATTGTTTACAACTACTTTTTTATGTTTGTAATTATGTATTTTTTAATGTTAAGCTGCCTTGAGCATGGTTATAACTATGGGAAACGCAGCATACAAATAAAGTAATAGATGGACGTTAGATTGCTCATGCAAGTAGCCTATCCATGGATATTCATTGTCTTTCCAAGGTGCAAGAGAGCCAGTTGAATGAAGACTTGGGAACAAACACAGAGACATAGAAAGCTGCTTTATACTGAGTCAGACCTTTGATCCATCTAGCTCAGTATTGTCTTCACTGACTTGATTTTCAGGCAGGGGCTTCTCTCCCAGTCCAACCTGGAGATGCCAGGGACTGAATCTGGGACCTTCTGTGTGTAAGGCAGAAGATGATCTACCACTGAGCTACAGCTCTTCCCCTATTTCTGGGGAAAGCAGAGGTCATCTGAGAGCATTCTGCTACCAAGCAACCCAACCACACTATTTTCACATGAACATCTTGCACCTTAGAGAAATGGGACCAGAGAGATACTGGTGTTCCTAAAGTCAGATTCAAGGGCAGACCTGAGACAATTACTTTTTTAAAAGGCCTATAACTGCTTATTGTTAAGAAAAGAAGGATTGTTGAATAAGCAAAGATGCTTTTGAGGGAAGGAGAGGGGAGAGCAGAAGAGAGAGAAGGAAGGACTGTGTCAAACAAGGGTTCACTGGGGGAATCTGAAGCTCCGGCCAAGCCACTACTCCATACCTCCCAAGTTGATCTGAATAGCTTCATTCTGAATACTGAAATACAGTCTGTCACCTTTCTGTGGGGATTCCATTTACCTTCATTCCTGCTCTTCCCTGCCCCAAGGCTTCATGGGGGGGGGGGTAGAATGGAAGAGGGCAAACTACTGCTGGCTGGCAGCACTGGAAGGATGCCTCAGAGTGCTAATTCTAGCTCTTAGCAACCTCTTGAGAAATGGAATTTACACTGCTCCTCTTCCTGAATGCCTGTTTGAGGCTCAGCAGAAGAGGGTGGTTGTGTACTGCTGTTACATATATTTCACACACACAGAGGGAGGGAGGGAGGGAGGGAGGACAAACATACAGGGCAAGAGTCTTAGGCATATCACAAAGTTTTAGCACTCACACAATCTTCATACATACAACCCACAAATACTTCCTAGACTAGAGTCTACAGTGGTACCTCGGGTTACATACGCTTCAGGTTACATATGCTTCAGGTTACAGACTCCGCTAATCCAGAAATATTACCTCGGGTTAAGAACTTTGCTTCAGGATGAGAACAGAAATTGTGCTCCGGCGGTGCAGCAGCAGCAGGAGGCCCCATTAGCTAAAGTGGTGCTTCAGGTTAAGAATAGACCTCCAGAACAAATTAAGTACTTAACCCAAGGTACCACTGTATTCTGGTCCAATGAGTGATTTAATCCAGCATGTTTCTTTACAAGGTCAATCTACAGCCTTTTAAACTAGTGAGGGGGGTATTGCTTTTGTTGTTACCGTGCTATGTATTCTTGAGTTTTTATATTGTTAGCTGCCCTGTGATCCTTGAATGAAGAGCAGTGCAGTCACACCTCGGCTCGCAAACGCCTTGGGAGTCGAACGTTCCAGCTTCTGAACGATCAAAAACCAGAAGTGAGTGTTCCACTTTTTTAACGTTCTTTTGGAAGCCGAACGTCTGATGGGGCTTCCGCAGCTTCTGATTGGCCGCAGGAACTTTCTGCAGCCAATCAGAAGCTGCGCTTTGAAAGTCGAACGTTTTGGAAGTCGAATGTTTCAGAAGTCGAATGGACTTACAGAGCAGATTCTGTTTGACTTCTGAGGTACAACTGTATAGGCATTTAATATATAAATAAATTAATTTTTAGTGGACCAACATCTTGCAAAGTGGAGTCAAGGCAGACACACCAGAACACAGCGATAGCTAAATATTATTTCCATGTGTGCAGGAACTAAGCCTCATAATCCCATTTGCTGGGAAATATGAGTACGGAGGGTGCTGTTGCTCGTTTGTCCCAGGGGGCAACTGGTTACTCACTCCAAGTCACAGCATTCTAGACTAGACCTACTTTGCCCTGACCCAGCTACAGGGATCTTCTAATGTTCTCAGGATGCAAAGGAACTACCTTGCACGCCAGATGTCAATGACTAGGAATGAGGTTGAATGAATAGAGGCAAGAAGCTTGCCAAGTGGAGCCAAAGCAGGCAGAAGGCAGCAGGCAGACATATTTAGACAGAACAGAGGAAAGGAGATTATTATCCCTCTAGTCACATTTACTCACAAGTAACATCTCTAAATTAAATGGAAGCATGCTACTTCCATATTAGCATGCCCATAATTACATAAAACCTTACTCTTTAAGGCAAAAATCTTGTTTACACACACACACACACACACACACACCAATTCAACCGCTCCTGTCCAGGAACCTGGACTACCACTTGATGCCCTACTGTCAAATTAGGGCTCACATTGGTCCTAATGGAGATTAGACCTTCCTCCTCACCTTCATCAGACAGGTGTTGGCTAAAATCAAACCAGGAGGAGAGGGAGCTGGAGAACGATGGCAATGGTTGCTAGACAACTGCCGACACATATGAGGCAGTTGCCAAGCAATGAAATTTTCTTACCCCAGTTTCTCCACATTGGCTGAGGCAGTTGGCAAGACAGTGGGGGGTGCTAGGTGGGTATGACAATGGTGGAGAACAGCAACAAGCCTACATCCCTTCATGACATGATCCCTCCTTCCATGAAGGCTAGACTTCTGGGGCTAAGTTGCATCTCTCAGATGCATTTCTTTGGACCTTCCTGTTGCTCATAGCAGGTAATGACATTTAAAGCAGAGAACCATACAGAGTACAGCAAGCTTGTATACACATACGCAGCCGCCAAACATCAGCCAAAAGGTCTAGTGTCACACACAGAAAGAATGAAGGGGTTAATCTGATTAGTACTCCAGCATGGCACAGGGCAGGGTACAGGTGGCCTGTCAGATGTGGTCAACCTGCAACTCCCATAAGCCTCAATCAGCATGGCCAGAGAAGCTGGGAACTGTAGTCCAACACCATTGGGGGAACGGCAGATTCCCTGTCCCTAACTTAAGCGCATTGGACCAGGATCAAATTCCCACTCAGATGTGTAGTTCACTGGCCAATCATTTTTTCTCAGCTTGTTGTGAGGATCATAGAAAGAGATTGTGTATCTACCCTATTTTTTTGTATTTTTTTGAAGAACGGCAGAACACAAACAAACCACATTTTCAGGGACAAAATGACACATAGCAAGGGTGTGTGCAGAAATTACAGATTCCAACCCTAGAAACTTTTAGGCTCATAGCACAGTGGTAAAGCACCTGATTTGCATGCCAAAGGTCTCAGGTACAATCCTTGGCATGTCCTACTAAAAATGACCAGGTAGTACCGGATGTGGGAAAGCCTCTTTCTACCGAAGACCCTGGAGAGCTGCTGTCAGTCAGAATAGTCAATATTGGTTACATCAGCCTCTGCCAACCTGGTGCCCTCCAGTTGTTTTGAATTGCAACTCCCATCATCCCCAGACAGCAGAACTGCAAGCTCCTGGGGGTGATGGCAGCAAGTCTTGTTGGCTGGGGCTGATGGGAATTGTAGTCCAAAACATCTGGAGGGCATCAGGCTGGTGAAGGCTGATCTAAATGGGCTATTGATGTAACCTGGTGTAAGGCAGTACAAAGTATTTCAGGTTTCTATGAACCTAGAACACTAGGCAGCTGGGATTTTTTTCCAGTCCTATGAGACATCTTTTAAAATTCCATCTTATACCACATATTTCTCCCCTAAACATATGTGGCATTTCTGAATTAAATTTGCCTCTGGATCCCAAAGGGACAATAGCACAGAGCCTTATATAACATGCCCCAAATATGAGCAGGGCATTGGTGTTAGGGCGCATGATATCAAGCAATGGAGCAATCCCTACTTCAGGGCATCAATAACAACCTCAATGGGATTCCCCCTTTTCAAAATTAGAGGTGTGTCTCAATTGATTCCTGTCCATGGCACTCGTTTCCTGTGTATAAAACCAGCTCCCCAGCTTCCAATCTTCCTGGATTTAGTCTTTGCATCTCTCTGCATGGAAATGAAATAAATAAATAATGAAGGGGTGGCTATCAAACATCATCAAATTATGAATGCAAGGAGTCAGACAGCTTGACTCTCCCAAGACATAATTGTTTTAATTGCAAACCCACATAACGACCAGAGCTGCAAACGGCTCCTGTTCAAGTATCTTAACTCTCACCCACAATACACCCTCCTTTGATTAAATTCTAATTAACCTCTCCCACACCACCATTTGGGTGAGCTGGGAAGAAAGGTGTCCTTTGAACCAGTTGTGAGGCAGTTCTTGTGGTTGTAAAGCTCTACAGTGGTATCTCAGGTTACATACGCTTCAGGTTACATACGCTTCAGGTTACAGACTCCGCTAACCCAGAAATAGTACCTCAGGTTAAGAACTTTGCTTCAGGATGAGAACAGAAATCGTACTCCGGCAGCGCAGCAGCAGCAGGAGGCCCCATTAGCTAAAGTGGTGCTTCAGGTTAAGAACAGTTTCAGGTTAAGAACGGACCTCCGGAACGAATTAAGTACTTAACCCGAGGTACCACTGTACTTCCTTTGTCTACAGGTAGGGGTAAATCAGGCTTGTTGTAGTCAGTCACTTGTGGCATACAAGAATCCTTTCAGACATCACTCAGGGGAATGGCTCATTTTCAGCTGTTGCACAAGCTTAAGTGGGAAGCTGGGCTGGTAAACATTTTTTACAGGCTACTAACTTCTGATGGCTTATTTGCAAGGCTGCAGTACAGTATATTTATATTTAGACATGCTATATTTAGACAGTCACTAAATATACAGTAATACTGCAATTATTTCCTGATAAAGACTAGCCTTTGGGATATCACGTGGCGATTTGGTACCAGACAGTCTAAGAGCAGCAGCTATCAATGAGAAAGGTACATACTTGTGTTATCACCTCTGTGCAGAAAAACGGAAAAAGGCACACAGGAAGTCACATTTTATCAGGTTCATTTAAGGTCATTATTGTCCACACTGAATGGCAGCAACCTACCAAGGTTGTTAAACGTTTTGATGATTGCTTCCTTGGGCTTCTTTGAGAAGAGTGGCGGGAGTTTATTTGTTTGTTTGTTTGTTTGTTTGTTTGTTTGTTTGTTTGTTTGTTTAATCCTGAGCATCAGGCCCAAACAGGGCCATTGTCAGCACATCTGTAGCCCTATAAAAGTCCAACCCAATTTGCACCACAGGCATGGGAAAAACTGACACAAAGTGTCTCTGAAGGCAAGATGTGTGTTTCAAGAAATCTCTTTTAGTAGCAGCTTGCTGGAAGCTGCCACGGTGTGTTCATGCCCAGTCCTTCCTTCCCTCATCAGAACACTCAAATGCTAACCTTGGCAGCCTGAGCACTCCTCATTTCATCAGAGTGAAGAGGAAGATGAAAGAAAGTGTAGGGGAGAGAATGGGAGGGGGAGACACCATCTCTCTCGCTCTCAGCTCCTGAATCTTCCACTCAATTGCCACCGAAAGGATGATGAGAAATTGCCTTCCTGACCCAAAACCGAAGTTCACAGCTGAACTTCATTACAGAGTTCTCTAGGAAGCTTGGAGAGAGAGAACACCACACAGCAAGGGAGCACCTGTTAGCAGCTGCCTCCCTGCTGAAAAGGCGGCAATTTGCCTTGCCCCAAATACTGAGCCCTGCTGGGAAAGACCAAGAGGAAGAAGGAGCTGCTCATCGCCTTGGCCCTGAGTTCCAGCTGGATAAAGGGCAGGGCTGCACAGAAATGGTCAAAGGATGAGAAGGTGAAACACTAATGAACAAGGCATGTGTCTGTGTGTCTGTCCTCAATGCTACCTTTTCCAGAGTTTCAGTATACCAAATAACAAATAATAGTAGTAGTAGTAATACCCAGGGCTCTCTGAAATTCCAGGAACTAGCCTCTTTTGTTACTGTGGTCGTGATTTTTGCAGAGCGTGTTCTCTGGCAGAGTTTCAAGACTGTGAGGTGATTCATTGGTCATTGTTTAAAAGCACTTGCAGGTAAACACGGGCACTTCGCTTGCACAGAGCCGGGACCACTGGTCCACTAAGCTCAGGATTGCCTATTATGGGAGTGGTACTCCAAGGTTTCAAGCAAATAATGACTCTTTCCTGCTATCTAATCCTTGGACAATAAAAGAACTGGAGGTTTTAGCTGAACCTGGGACTTTCTGCATGCAAAGCAGGTGATCTTAACCACTGAGCTGCAGAACAAAAATCTCTCTCTGGTCACCCGCTCCTGCCACTCCCCAAGCTACAGATGAGTCCAGCAGGAAGCAAACAATACAGCTCCTGGCTCAGGGCTAGAAAAAATCCTTTGATAAGTAAGGTCCCATCTTCAACTGCAGGTGCCTCTGGGTAACAGGTCTCCAGAAACCAGGCAGGGAAAAGGTTTTGGCTAGGACCTTGGAGAGCGGCCATCAGCTAAAACAGAGAGAACTGGGCTAGATTTCTTGCTTTCTCCAAACCAGGAGAATACTGAGCTTTCTTCATGCTTACCGGACTGGATTTATTGGTAAATACTGACCTCTGCAACTGCATGGAGACTTGGCAAAGAAGTCAGTATAGGGAAAATTCTACTCTTATTCTTCTTTAATTATTTGGAGTCACACAAAGTACAGATTATCATAATCCTGTTCATGCTAGTTTTATTCATTGAGGGACTCTCCTCTCCAGATACCACAGCCCTCTTGCAAGGAGAAAACAGCCTGGTCAGGATGGGAAGCATGCCCAGCTACCTGCTCCCTCTGAGCTCTCACACATCCACAAGATATGGCAAGATGGAGCCTTTAAAAACATGAAGCAAGGCTCTTTCACAATCAGCCTTTTTAATATTATTTTTGCTTTCCAAGTCCTTGCCAGCCTCCTCTTCCTGAATCACAGAACAGGTGCCTGCAGGGTGAACATGCTGAGGAAATACAAAGCAAATCACAGTCCATTTCATCAGCAATTTTCTCTCTTCTTTTATTGACAAACAGGCTGTTCCTTGCAGGTGATGATGGAAAGGCCATCACGCGAGCACTCTGAAGCAGGCAATGGGAGGAGGGTGGGTACTCGCAGTCCTTCTTCAATCAACAGTTCCATCCCTGCCTGCCTTTCAACTGCCCCAGTGACAGAAAATTAGCATGGTTGACCAGGAAAAAAACAGTCTTACATTCTCAGTTCATTCCAGGAAGCTCACTGCATTGGCAGCTTTTATTTCCTCAGCCTCAGTTTTTCCATCTGCAAAATGGGCAGTGATACACTGCAGCTTCAAAGTGGGAAGTGGGTTCCAGCAAGGCCTCCAGGGGTTCCTTCCAAGGGGCGGGCAGGGGGAAGGGAAAGAAATGTAACATTCATTCGTTCATTCTTAGGGGGAATATGTTCTTGTTTACACTTTCAGAACTTCAGGGGTCAATCAGTTTTGGAAGTTGCATGGAGAAAGCCTCCCCATACCCCACACCCCACACTCAATCTAGAATACAAGAGAGCACACACAACCAAGACTGATGCATATTGTTCTGTAGATGAAATGCAAGACAGGAAAGGCAATTTACCTGCTGAGCGAAGCACAGAACACAGGGTCATTCTTTCCCAAAGGGATGCTGAGGCACTCAGAGTGGCTGTTGAGCAGCCCCAAAGCCTTGGTAGACTACTAGGAAGCTCCAACTGCTAACCTACAGCCCTCTTTCCCAGCTACCTTTGCAGAAATAACTCTCTGAAGTGGCTTGCGGCCCCCACCCCTGGGTGAATCCCAAGACCCTGAAGAAGGGCTGCAAAAGAAGCTCAGCCTAACAAAAGGAGCCAGTGCAGCCATCTTGCGGTGCCCGGTGAGGCTCAGGGAGCCTGTCGTTAGTGCGGGTGCCAAACCCAAAGTGGCTGCTCCGATAGCTGCAATCCAATAAAAGTGCTACTTGTCTATTTATCATCCGCGGGGCTTTTTATCACAGCGGCAGATGGCTGCTACCTTTGGAAAGAACAGCAGTGTGCTGGCAGCAGCCTTCCACCCGCCTGCTTTCCCAATGCAGCTGAGCTTGGCAGATCCGGCCCCAGCACCTGCGGGGAGGCAAGCTGGAGCTGACCGCTCCAACTTGCCCCCGCCAGGAAGCCCTGGGGAGGGGAGGGGAGGGGGGAAAGCTACCTGCTGAGCAGCAATAATTCAAACGCCTTGACAAGACTTGTGCAAATGCTAAGCCCTCTAACGCAGGCTAGCATTTTGCTGCTCATGAACACCTATGGGATGCTGCACACATGGAACTTGCTTTATGGAGTAAGCAGGTGACAAACGCTGGCTAGGAAGCAGCCCTTGCCCCCCTGTTGGCATGCCAACAGCCACCGCTGCTAGAACACCTGCTTCCTGTCCTTAAATTGCCCCTGCGTGGCAAGCTCTCTGCTCGGGAGCAGGCAGCAGCCAAGCCTCCTGATAGGCTTGGCCAAAAGGCTATGCATGGGGTGGGAAGGGGTGACATGAGGAGAAAGGCACACAGAAGCCACTGGAAAAGAGGAGGAAGATTCAAACTGTGTATTTCAGCCATTTGGGGTGGGGTGGGGAAGAGAGAGCACACCTGATTAGTCAGGTATTGCTGGATGCAGAGAAGGGAGAGAGGGCAGGAGCAGCACCCCAGGCAGCGATCTCAGCATGGTGCAGAATGCGTCACAACCACGGAAGCAAGAGAAGCTCGGCAGGGGCTTAATTAAGAGAGGGGTTACAAATCTAGAGCCAAGGAGAGACAGGAACGGAGCTTGCAAAAAGGCACCCCAAACGCACAAGACAGGATGCTATGCTAAGCTGCCTTTGTCCACGCAACAGTATGCAACACCCTAAAGCAATCTGCCCTAGAACATATGCTGTTACATAATGTGTCTCCAGTGAGAGTGTATACACACCCATACACACCCCTACCTCTTAGCTCCAGCACGCTAATACATTGTCTACATATTGCTGTCTTCCCCAACCTGGTGCTAACCAGGCACAGCCAGCATGGCCACAGAGCTGATGCATGGGCATAGCCAGGATTTATGTTGGGGGGGCAGATTTCATATTAAGGGGGCCACAACCTCAGTTAATTATTTTAATTGATTTACTTGATTTAGGGGAGTAGCTGCCCCCTGCCCCCCTTGGCTATGCCCATGAGCTGATGAGATTTCTGGCCCAAAGCATCTGCTGGGCACCCAGCTGGGGAATGCTGTTCTCTGTGTAACCATCCACCCAAATATTTGTAGATTATTCTACAAAGCTGGGCACTTTCACTTTTATATACGTCCTGTTACTCAGCTAGGCACAGCATGCATTTCCCCACTTTGCACACATTTATTCTGCATTTCAAGCCATCCAATTTAAAAAACCAAAAAGCTGCTCAGATTAGGGGCTGAAGCAGGGCTGCATGGTGGTGGGAGCAAATCAAAGTTCCACCCACTGATAGCTTTCATCTTCAAGAGTTCCATTCAGTTTCTGAGTGAGCCTTTAGCAGACATGGCCAATGCATTCCTCTAGATCGGGGATGGGGGAACCTGCAGCCCTCCAGATGTTGCTGGACTACAACTCCTATCACCCTTGATTGTTGACCATGCGAGCTGGGGCTGATGGGAGTTGTAGGTCAAAAAAATGTGGAAAGCCATAGATTCCCTATCCCTGCTCTAGTGGAATTAGATCTAGATGCTTAACTTCAAAATAAGCAAAACAAAGCCTGGGATTCATGTGAAATCAAATTCAGCATTAAGCACCAGATTCCGCCTTTGTGCAGACAAAGAAAGCTGCTCCTTTCTCCAAAAGTGGGTGCCCCTCTAAGCCTCCTCCCAGGAATGTCCAATTAGGATATATTCTCAAACTCCTGATCTGGTAAGAAGGCCAAAGGACAAAGTTGCCTTCAAGAAGCCTCATTTGGGGGCAGACAGACACATAAAATGATCAGTAAGTGACTAGACCACAGGACCACACACACACCCCAACTGAAGTAGTGCATTTAAGATGTGCAGTGGAGCCTGGGTCAGGCATCTCTGAGCAGGAAGTGGTGGAAAACATTTGATGTCTCCCTTACCACCTTGGCCGGCGTGGAGATAATTCTAGTTGCTGACTGTAAAGTTCAGAGATTCCACCCACTGCTGATGGTGCTTCTCCTTCCCCTCCTCTCCACCCCCCAGATTCTCCTTCCCTCCCTCTTGCTCATGCTTCTTTTTTCTTTCTAGATTATTTTTCTCTCCCCCAAAAGCTCCTCAGAACAAAAAGTACACACTCTACCTCTCCAAACCCACCGCCATCTGTGTGCAAGCAAGCGGCAAACACAGCCGGAGCATCAGAGCAATTCGGTGTTTCGCTGCCTCCTCCTCCTCCTCCTTCCTTACCCGTCCCCCATCCCAGGCAGATGGTGTCAAGGGAAGGCTGGTCCCAAACCCACCCCCTGAATACAGACAGACACGTACATGTGGCTAATGGCCTAATGGAGAGCGCATCACCTGGGGGTCTAGCGTGCCTGACCCCTCCTCCTCCTCCATCGCCTCTCTTCTCTTTCTCCCAAGCACATTCATTATCAGCCATATCCCAGCAAACAGCCTTTCCTGGCTCATTATCCCAGATGCCAACAAAGAGCCCCCAATGACTTTTGAACTGCTGCGACCTCTGCTGCCCCCTGACCTTTGGCTTCCAACCTCAGGGGGCAGTTTCTTTTTTAGAGGCTAGAATAGAAGCAATAAATCAAAGAGGCCATGACAAGCCACGGCTGGAGGGAGGAGCATCTATCTCCTTGTCTGGCACTAGATAGAGCCATCTCTCAGCTTTTTTGCTTGGAGTCAGGGGAAGAAGGGGGAGCCGAGACCTGCACATTTGCACAATTTTCACATGTTGACTGCAAACCTTTGCCCATGTGTTTTTTTATTGCACACATACAGATACCTTGGACCAGGCTGATTAATTCAGGGTTGTATACAATGAAATGTTAATTGGAACTAAGTTAGTCATGGCCATTACTTTCGATGGGTCTACTCTGTGTAGGACTAACTCAGTTCACTTATTACATTGAAATGCATATGATAGTTACAAAGTTTGAAACCCTATTGCCACTTGGATTATGTCCTCTTGAATCAATGGGACTTACTTCCAAGTAGAAATATACCTATAGGACTGCATCCTAAGGGAGAATACCAGTTTCTGGAAGCCACAGGAGGGGAGTCTGCTCTCATGCTCGGGTCCTACTTGTGGGTCTCCCATAGGCTTCTGGCTCGCTACTGTGAGAACAGAGTGCTGGACTAGACAGCCTTTGGCCTGATTCAGCAGCCTCTTCTGCTCTTCTTATGGAGTGCAACCCATGGCCCTCCAGATGTTGTTAAGGTCTGACTCTCATCCATCATATTCAGCATTGGCCCAAGGGTCAGGGATGATGGGATTTGGAATCCAACAATATCTGGAGGGCCACAGGCTCACTGCTCCAGTAGTAAGAGATAACTTGACGTTTAAAAATTGCTGAATGCTTCGCCTCCCAAGAGAGGTTCAAACAGTAGAAAGGGGTGGAGGGAGAATGCCAGCAGAAGCTGGATATTCTACTGGGATTTGTCTGACAATGCCCAAGTTAAAAATATATAGCTATATTGTGTTTACATATAGGAAAACATCCAGACACTACCAGATTCATGTTTGGACATGAATGCTAAGCCAGGACAAAATTGCTCACCTTGTTTGCTGACAACTCAGGTTTCTGCATTTGTTTTTGAGCCAGGCAATTGGCATGAAATCTGAGAACAGGGGTGGTCCTGGGTTCAAGTCCCACTTTGTTTTAAGCTGTCTCCCCCAATGGAAAGTTGCTCAGGTTTACCATCACCTAACAATGATAGCCTAATTATGGTGACAAACAACATTAAAGGATTGTTTGCCTCTGCAGATTTGAAATGGTAAAGGGGGGGGGGGAGTTGCAGGCAGCTAAGGAGGGAGAGTTTCCTTTGATGGAACAAAGACACAAATTTACAATGGGCACAAACCGACAGACCACCTTCTCAATCCAACCCCACTGCAGATGGCACCCAATTTGTGTTCAGGCTCCTCAACAAAACCCAACAAAGCTGGCAAAGATATCATTTCCGGTGGATCATGCAAGTTACTTCTATAATCATTCCTTATGAATTATATGGTACATTTAATCCCCATGGAAACCTCATATGAGGGACTTCTTGTTGCTATTCCCTCTCTAAAATGGGTAAAGGATTTCTCCTCTGCCTTTTAGAAGTAAAATAATAATAATCTTTTGGGGCTTACAGTTGGGGAAGTTCATTTGGCTCGTTTCATCTATCTCTCCTCTTAGAACGAGTTGAGATTTGGTGGGGCAGAGAGAGAAATGGGAACATGGAAGAGGGGAAGAAACCCCAATTAGCCTCATATTCCCAACTGCCAGAACCCTGTCCCTGAAAGACAATTTGCAAGCAAGCCAGGAATAGCTCTTTTCTGCCCAGCTGGATTTCCCCCCTTTCCAAAACCTCTGACTTGGACAGCCCCCACCTGCCTGGCCGCCATCCCCAGGGGAGGCACCAGACACTTGGAGAGGGCAAGCAGGCGGTCACAGTCCAGCAATCAGATGGCGGCAGGAGACAGCAAATGGCAAGGAGGCCGTGACGCCCAAGCTGCGGCCTGCTAATGGGAAATTTCATGGGTGCAGCAGCCCCAAAATGGAGGCAGGCATAGGAACCATCTGCTCAGAGGCCAAAAGTCACCTCCCTGCAGCCCACGTCGCTGGGTTGGTTCATCTGCACTGACCCCAATCCTGGTTAAAAACAAGTTTGCAAAAGCAGATGTCACACTCCCAAGAAAAGAGAGTTTTGCAGCTCCCTCCCCTTCTCCTTGCAGCCACTAAAGAATCTCCCTTTGGTCCACCTCCGATCACCTCCACTCTCCCAAAAAACTAAAGCCCTCGTTGTGCGTTTGGCTAACCTGAAGGATGTCCATGAACTGTTCAAAGCTGTTGCCAAATCAGGGCCCCTGCCCATGAATGTGGAGTGCTTCCACTTCCTGGTGCCCTTTGCATTCGTCGAAATAGTGAAGCATCTCCAAAACACAGAGCCTATTGTCAGGAAGTGGAGATTTTAATGCACAGTCCTCCTCCTCCCCTGCATGGGCAAACAAATTAAGATGGCAATGCCCCCTTTATGCAGGCTCAACCCTCTTTCTTGCTGGGATTATACAGTGGCTAATGAGAGTGTATTTTTGACTCATTAAAATTCATTCTGCATGACTTAGGGCCTAATCTGGGTGAAGCTCCAGAGCGCTTTATTAATAGCACATTAGTGGGTAATTCATGCATTCCATTGAAAAATCACCCCGGCCATGTTGCTCCAAGAAGGGGAGGGGTGAGTTGGGAGGAAGAGCAAAAGGCAGGAAAGGGAGGGGGGTCTACAGGAACAGGGAGGAGGTGTTACCTCAGCGCCAAGTCCCTGTTCCTGCCAAGCCGGCTTCCACCTTCAGTTCGCTGCGACAGCAAGGCAGCGCGGCAGCCCTTCTGACAACTGCCACCACTCATTAATCTTGACGAGTTTTCTGCTGAATATTCTTCCACGGGCTTTCAAACTGTTCACTAATTGCAATTAATCACTTACCGAAACAGATGTCAGGAACAATGGAATTTGGAAGTCTGGAGGCTTGATAAAGCTGTCAGGAGGAGAGAGAGAGGGAGAGGGAGAGAGAAGGGGGCCGCGTGTGTGGCTCGCCCGTGCCAGCAAAAAGGCACCCGCAATACTCTTCCTGCCCCCACTTCTCCATTTGTTCGAGTAAACTAACCCGACCCCCTTTCCTTGCCTGCAAAGAACATCTGTCAACCCAGCCTGGTGGCAAGCACAGTAAAAAAAGAACCCCTCCAAAAATGCCCCCAAAGAACCCCCACAAATTGCATGTAGCTTCCTTGGAGGCAGTAAAAGGTAAAGATACCCCTGCCCGTTCGGGCCAGTCTTGCCAGACTCTAGGGTTGTGCGCTCATCTCACTCTATAGGCCGGGAGCCAGCGCTGTCTGCAGACACTTCCGGGTCACGTGGCCAGCGTGACAAGCTGCATCTGGCGAGCCAGCGCAGCACACGGAACACCGTTTACCTTCCCGCTGGTAAGCGGTCCCTATTTATCTACTTGCACCCGGAGGTGTTTTCAAACTGCTAGGTTGGCAGGCGCTGGGACCGAACGACGGGAGCGTGCCCCACCGCGGGGATTCGAACCGCCGACCATGCGATCAGCAAGTCCTAGGTGCTGAGGTTTTACCCACAGCGCCACCCGCGTCCCTTGGAGGCAGAACTGCACATTTAAAAAAAAATGACACTCCATATACAGTATGTCCCCAATCCAAAAAATCTTGCCTACTTCTCTCCTCTGCAGATTACTTTACTTTGGAAACTATAGTCAACTCTCTGCTTTCTACATACAAGGATCAAGATATATCCAATTGTGCAACCCCGCCCCCTCAAAAAAACTTGATGCCAGCAGAGTACCTAGGAGATGCTTCCAAAATACTGAGAGACTCAGCAGATAGCAGCAGCTTTCAAGTCCAGGAAACCACAATCTAGCAGGGAACAACAAAATGCTGTCTACCTTCTACCAATGATTGCAGGAGGTTTGTAGTTGCCCAGGAAGGCAAGCTTAGGAGCATCATTTTTGGATGCCCATCTGCAAGAGAATGAGGTGGACTATACCATTTTAGCCTGTATGTGAAGGAGACGCTTTTGGAATATTTCCTATCTTTTAAAAGCAAAAACATGAAAACACCTCCCAGTTAATGGGAAAGTAGCCCAAAAGGCAGAAAGATTCCACCATACCCTCCAACATTTCTCCAATAACAATAAGGATAAAATAAGGATAATTTTATTATTATACCCCACACATATTACTGGGATGCCCCAACCACTCTGGGCAGCTACCAACATATATAAAAACATAACAGAACATTAAACATTAAAAAAACACCTTCCCTATAAGAATTACCTTCAGATGGCTCGGGGGTTGGATAACTCCATACTCTCCAATATTTCTCCAGTGAAAATATGGACATCCTAAGGAAAAGTGGGACATCTCGGGATCAAATCAGAAACCGGGCCGGCTTCTCTAAATGAGGGGCATTCCTGGAAAATAGGGACACTTGCGAGGGTCTGTTCCACCCCAGCTCTGCTACCTTTTCTTTTACATGGAGGGAGATGAAGGCGGGGAGAAAACTAACTTGACAAATTGACACCTGTAGTCTGATTTGGTACAGTTCACTTCACTCTACACATGCAGGACAACGAGGTAGTAGATTAGGTCAGGGGGTGAGCAGAAGGGAGATTGGTATCTACTGGTAGATCCTGGCCTCCTTCAGGAGGAAAGGCAGGGTATAAATTCAAATAATGATAATCATCAACACCAGCTGATTGTAGTAAATCAGCAAAGGCTTCCGAGACCCAATGGAGAATAGTTATAGCTCAGTGGGAGAACATATGCTTTGCATGCAAAGGTCCCAGATTCAGTCCCCAATGACATCTCCAGGTAGTGCTGGGAGAAACTCTGGTCAGAAATCCTGGAGAGCAGCTGCTATGCAGTGTAGACAATACTCAGCTAAATGGACCAATACCCTGACTCTGTGCAAGGGGAGCTACATTTCACAACAGCATCAACAACTTTTCCCATGTAAATCAGGCTGCTGAAGTGAAGGAAACTAACCAGGAACAGATTTTCAGTGTGAAAGGACTGTGAGCTCAGTTCAGCTCTGGTACTGAAAACAAAATCCTAGGCTTGAAGTATGCTCAGAAGCACCAAGGTATTTAATTCTGCGTTTTTTGCATGTGGCTCGGGTTGGTAGACATTGAGGGCCTAATTAAAAAAAAAAATAGGTTCAACAAGCCTGAAGTCTGTTTATCCCTTGTGTCTCAAGCGGGCTGCTCAGATTTCCTAATCCAGATCCTCCATTATTGGAGGAGCACCTTTATTCCTCCCTTACTGTAGAAACTTAGTACACCTGCACAAATAATGAGGGCTTCTTTTGCTTGTCTCTTAGAACAGTCTTTTTCTTCCTTCTACAAAAGAGGGGAATGGACTCAATCCAGGATTTGGGAGCAAAAATTTTAAATTTGCACATGTTAGTTTACAAAGGAGGTGTCAAAACCAGAGGACCTACCCAACAAACACCAGCTTGCCACATATTGTGCAAAGCACAGCCACTTTTGGTTCCCCCTTTGGATGTAGGAAGGTTCCACAAACCCACCCCAGATAGTCTCTTCCCTTAACACAACTACCAGCTCATTTAAAGACTGGAGCAGATAGGAATTTACCATTCCAGTCCAGTTCCCTTTCACAGATCTGCGCCTGTGAAAGGGCTGGCATGGCATCCACTACACCTCTCATCTCCAAGACATCTTAATACTTCCTGCTGATTATGAAAACCCACATCATTTCCCAAAGGGTCTTCCATCACATGCAGGAGGCTCAAGCATAGTAACACCAGTCCAAAGACCAAAATAGCACTGGCAGGAAGCTGTGATCCTGCACTTGCTGCTGCTAAAGACGCAGCAAGATTGAGGGAAGGTGGTGCAATTCACTCCTAGAGCAGAGAAGGCCAGGCCTAGTGAATGGCAATGGCAACTTACTAATTGGGGTCATCTCCAGCCTGGATGCATCCTTGCCATGGGGACATATGGGTCAACTGGACGAGCTAGTTAAGTGTATGATCTCAAGGGTGCTTGAAACTGTGGATAAAAAATATTGAACTGCTAGTGTGCTATTCCTTAGGTCTAGGCTCTAGAACACTGCAGGGCAACACTACAAAGTCAAAAATGAAAGCAAGGCTTAGGAGACAATGGAGAAGATCTAGGAAATGGCTGCTAGCCAGTATGGCTGTGTTCTACCTCTACTGCCTGAGGCAGTATGCCTCTGAATGCCAATTTCTGGGAATCACAATCAGGCTTCCCAGGGCATCTGGTTGGCCACTATGATAGCAAGATGCTAGTATAGATGGGTCATTTGTCTGATCTAGCAGGCTCTCTCTGTGTTCTTAAAAAAGCAGACTCTTGACAACTGCCATCACCCACTCTAAAATTAAATTCTGTCACTCACCTACCCCCAATGTAGCACCTTGATTCATCATCTCTCATCATCTTGACTTGAATCACCAGCAACTTCTTTTAGTGTTGAGATGGCCTCTCAAGGTAAGCATTTTGTCTACAGGACACCAGCCCACTTGCCATACACAAGCGCACAGCAAAACCACACACACAGTTGCAATGGAGCTAGCAAAGTTTACGCACTGCCCCAAGGTGCTGGCATGAGGACACCAGCATAAAGCTCTCAGATTTCCATAGCTAAATATAGCCTGTAGCCAGCTAGCAAGATTGGGAACCCAGGAAGAAGCCTTATCCAGGTGAGGATATTTGTCCATTGAGTACCCAGTACTGAAAGGAAGAGGAGGATAGTTCAGAGATAGAGCTTTGTAAGAAGGTTCTTGGTTCGACCCCCCAGTATCACTGGGTAGGGCTCTGGGGCAGAATCCTGGAAAGCCTCTGCCAGTCAAAGGTGCAGGACCTCAGGCCTGAGATTCAAACCTCTATCCAGCCTTCAGGTGTCTCCTTAGGTCACACCACTCACCAGCACAGCTCCACCCTTTCCTCAAATGCTTCTGCCTGGCTGGAATGCTTCCTTGCACTGTGATGATGCCTCTAGCTCGCTAGATGACCTACAGCAGGCTGTGCAGGTGTAAAACCCTGAGTGTGTGGCTTGAACACAGCTGGATGTGTGAGAGGCAAGAGCCTAATCCATTACTCCATCCACTTTGTCTCTGTCAACACCCACTACTGGCATACAGCTCTCCCGCCTCAAAAGGGAATGAAGCCCTTGAGCTGGACTAGGGCAAAGAGGAAAAGATGCCTTGGCCTTTGTTTCTCTGTTCCTTTTCCAAAATCTAAACCATGTTCACACAGAGCTTGAAAATTATTCTTCCCTATATGACTGTTCTGGAGCACAAAGTAAGGGAAGACTGCAACAGTTTTAGGGTGGACATACTGCTTTGTTTGCATGTACTGCAGTTCCCTGCTAAAATCCTGTTAAGTCTTCATACCAGAAATGTTCTGGGTGGGGTCCTACTTTCATTGCACTATCGCACAAAAGTGCCCCGCCAGATTGCAATGATGCAGTAACACTGGGGAAGCATCACAGGACAACTAATAAAACAAAATGACGCATGGACAGTCCAGAACAAACACACCATTAATGCACTATTACTGCAAAAATGCCGGACTGGACAATTTGGACTTTGGCCTGCTCCAATCAGAGAAGCATTTCAAGAAAGTGTGCATACTTGACTTTCACAGAGATTAGTTACACCTGAACAGGTTAGAGATTCTGAATGTGCTGGATCACTTTTATGTTGGCTTTTAAACTATAAGCCTCTCTAAGCAAGTCCTTTGTGGGAGAGGGAAAGCAGGACAAACATTTTAAATAAATAATAAATTAACACACATCGGTGAACCACACTCACACAAGAAAATCAAACTATCATAAACCTTGAAGCTACTCGTTAAGAAATGGGTTGCATTTCCCCTCCACAGCAAAGAGATGGAACTGACCAAACTTTAGAATGAGGGCCCTTAAAAATAATGTGCTTCAGAAGCTCTGTTTCTCTGGCTGAACAGGAAGCATGCAAGAGGGTGGGGGCACGTTCCATGTCAAGGCTGCCTATCCAGACCCTAAAAAGAAAAAAGGGGGGACTAATGTAGAACCCCAACATGCACCAGTATAAATAATTCTGCCCATCTCACGTTCCATATGCATGACTCGATGGGGTGATGATTTTTCTACTGACGGCAGCGGCAGCGAGTGACAGATGCGCAGAGACAAGTGGAGAGAGAGGCACCCAGCGCTCTTCCCCGTTACACTTCACTAGAGAAATGATAGCCGGATACGGGCGGGAGCATCTGGCGGCTGCGCAAGGCGTGCGGAACCAGACTGCCTGTTAGTGTGCGGGAAGGGAAGATTAGAGATTCTCAGGGACAAACGAAGCAGGTGTTTGCACACAGCCTGTTCAGAATAATTACTCGGAGCCTGCTCTGGAGTGCTCCGGGAGGGATCCAGGATTTGGCACTGGGGGGTGGGGATAACATAGAGAGAGGGAAAACAAGAGGAACGGAGAGCTGAGTTTTCCTGCACACAGCAAGGTCAGCTGCCCAAAGAATTGTCCCCACCCCACTCCAATGACAATTTCTTCATTCCAAGCACAAACCAGGTGCAGGACTGGTTTGCTGCTTTCAGGTACACACATAAGGCAAACTCTGGGAAAGGGGTCATAGATCAGTGATAGAGCATCTGCATGCAGAAAGCGCCAGGTTCTATCCCTGCCATTTCCAGGTAAGGCTTGAAAAGACTTCCTGCTTAAAACCCTAGGGATCTGCAGCCAGCCAGTGGAAATAATACTGGGATACATGGACCAAATGTTCCTCTGTACAAGGCAGCTTCCTACGTTTCTTAAGAGCCATGAGATTGTCCCACTCCCCCACCCCGTCCAAGATGCAATGCTCATGACCAGAAAGTGTGTGTGGGAGTCAATATCAACTTCCACAGGGTGCCTGGAAAAGTCATGCTGCCCCCTGCAAATATGAAGTAATTATTTAGTCTTATTTGGTTTGGTGCCCCAAACTCAAGAGGATAAAAACCTCCAGTTTTAGAAATCTGAACAAAATACTTCTTCCAGCCCCACAGAGCACTCGGCTCTGGAAAGGAAGGTGGAGGGGTGACAGCCTCCTCTGCTGCCACCCCTCCACTAATTTGGTTATTGCAATGGACTGTTTTCATACCATTGCAGAAAACAAACCATTCCATTCAATGCCTCTCTGCTCACCTTTCTTTCTCCCACCTTTTCATTTATTTATTTTTAATCTGCAGGGAGAAAACTGTGTGGTGCACCAAATAATTCATGGTCTGGTTCTGAGTGGCTCTGAGGCTTTCTTGGGAATGAAGCTTTTACTTTTGTTCAGAGAAGTTTCTAGCTCTCATGGCTGCATAGAAAGATTAGGGTGGGGGAAGCATGGCAGAGGGAGAACTCCCCCCACACCAAGCACACATACACACTAAGGAAGTGGGGTGCCCTGAATTATGGTCAATGGTGCAGTGGGCAACACTGGCCTCTGTCCCTATTTCCTTCCCTCCCTCCTCTGATGCCCTCTTGCATCTCTGCCTCCCAAAGGCTTGCACATCTGTTTGTTGCAGCAGCCTGGGCCACAAGCTCCCCAGGCAAATGGTGCCTCTGTGGCCGGCCAGGGGGTGCTTCCCAGGCCCCTGTGGGGCAGTCTGAGGAGGCATCTTTCTTTCTCTGAGGGGAGGCACTTCAGAGACCAGGGGCAGCAACTATGGCTGCCTAGAGGACTCCCAAAGAGAGAGGAGAGGAGAGGAGGCTGAGGGAACACTCCACAAGGGAGGGTGTTTGAAAAAGGGTGAGAGGCTGCCAGCTCTGCAGGCAAGGGGTGATGTAACTGGGCTCCTGAGCTCCACAGGGGTGCCACAGAAAGACTGTAATTGGTCTATTATTATTATTGTTATTATTATTATTATTATTATTACCCCCACACATCTGGCTGGGTTTCCCCAGCCACTGGTCAAGGGAGCCGTGGACTCAAAAAGGTTGAAAACCTCTGCACTAAGGATTCAAAAACAAAGCAGTAAGCATAACATCTTCTAGCTGAAAGCTGCACATCTGGATGGCAGAATTATGCATGAGCAACATTTACCTGCTTTGTCAAATTAAAGCCACCTGGAGACATGCTTTGACTCTTGCCCTTTGGCCACTTGCCTCTTCACATGAAAATCGAGGTGCAGGGGTTTTTTTTTTGCAATTACGCAATTAAACAGATGCAGACCGAAATATCCTTCTTCCACAGAGCAGGATCTCACTTCCAATGCAGTTTTAGCACTGACCTGATATTTCCCCAGGACCCACACAAATGGCACAGCTCTGCCTGTAATGTCCCATGTGCTTCCCAACAAGAACTGGCTCCCTTGCAGGGGCAACCATCTTTTGAAACACCACTAAAATGGGAGTTGCTGTCTCACCCTGGACAGCACCTGCCAGCTAACACCCACTGGCCCAAGCACTGGTGGCCAGATGCCAATGGGTGTGTCTGTGCAGGTAGTGTTTCTTCTTCTTTTACTTTGTTTTTTTTTTAATGCATCCACACAGGGCCAATATTTGCACCGGATTTGCAAGTCCTGATAAGACTACAATAGCTGCTTACTGGGAAGGGCAAAGCGTCCAGCTAGGTGAATGATTAGCACACATGCAAATCCTTTCTAAGTGAAACACCAGCAAAGGCCATGATTTCAGAGAGATAAACAAGCCCCTTTCTCTCTTCCCAGCAGCCTTTCCTGGTGTAAAAATAAGCACCCCTTATTTATTTAGCTCCTTTGAGAATCCCCCCCCCCGCCCAGCTCCCAAACATAGTCTTTTACTGTCAAGCAACAGTAGAAGCCTTTATATACTGAGGAAAAACACAAGCCTGACAGCTACCCAGGCACGATCATCTTTTATTCATGCCCATCATATAAACTGTATTACCTCGGAAACAAAAGCATTTAACCCGTCACTGCCTGGGGCTGTTGAGGCCACAGCAGGAAGGAAATGATGGGAGGGGGAGGCTAAAAGGCTAGCGTACCACCGGGCATCAGCTGCTAATGTCAGGCTGAACATTTCAGGCTCCACGCAGGGCTCTAAATGGAACACAGGCTGCTGTGCATGTTCAGACTTCAGGTTTTGCACCCATGGCCTGATCGCCAACACTTGGGGGCAATGTTTTTTGAAACTGTTGCATTCATTTTTAAAATTAATTTTGTGTGTATGCGTGCATGCGCACACTTTTAAAACAGATAAATATAGAGAGATTAAAAAATAATTTGTTTGCAGTCTCCTGGAGCAAGAGGATTAAAAGCCCAAGAAAAATGTATGTGGTTATCCTGCCTTTAAGAGAACCACTGTGCTGTGCATACACAGCTGGTACGCACAACTAGTGTGCAGGCTGGCCAAACCTGTATATTCACTGCCTTTCCCAAACCCAGAAGCCAATAACTCATGGAAGAGTGTGATGACCTGACATTCCTTTTGCAAATCCCGCAGAGATTCTTAGGCTGTTGAAAGGCGGCAGTAGAACCCTGCCTCACTTCCATGAGTAGAAGGAAAGCAAGGAGCTTTTGTGTGAACACACCCCCAGAAGAGGGTCAGCATACTCAAGTCATCTTATCCTGTCTTCTAGGCTTGCGCTTGATAGGATGTGCACTGTGCACCCTCTGCTCTCTCTCTGCCCACCAATGCACACACAGAGGAAGGCCGCTGCTCCCCGATTATTCACTGGTGCTCCGAGCCATCAGCCATGGAGCTTGAGTCAAATAAAACTGATAGTAATGGCTGCATCAGAGGCCTCATTACAGAATGTTATCCTAGGGAGACAGTGCGGCGGCTGTGGCTGCAGAGAAGCAGGTGTGCTCCCAGGCCTTCAGCTCATTTTGTGTTTCATTTCTTCCTCTCTCTCCACTCGTCCTACCCCCGCCCGCCCACCCCTACTGTAATCTCCGAGAAGCCATCATCATCACACTTTCAACTGCATACTAAGTGCAAACTCAATGCCCTCCAAGAAAGACGGCGCCACCAGCAAGGGAATATCAATGATGCCTGGAGACGCACAGATAAGTATCTGAGCCGACTCACCTGGCTGTTCTTGGTTGGCTATTGGTGGGTAGCTGAGGGGAGAGAACAGGAGCATCGAATGCCTGGCAAGTGGGCATCTTATTGCTCCATCGTGAGGTCCAGACTGTGGTACACCTCTCAACACAGGTGTGACAAGACACAATCTGGATGCAAAATGCAGCTAGTCAAATGATGATCGGTTCAGGCAATCTAACTACACAGAAGATTTCAAAAGAATCTTTTTGAAGGTGAGGCTACCAAGAGCTACTACTGATCTCCCTCCACTGTAGGTGAGAGTAATGCTTCTGAATACCAGTACCACAAGTGGGAAGGGGGCTGCTGTGCTCAGGTCTTTCTTGCAGACTTCCCATTACGGCATCTGGTTTGTCACTGACAGAATAGAAATATGGACTAGATGGGCCACTGACCTGACACAGCAGGCTCACCTTATGTTCTTATGCGGTAACAACTTCCTTATTCCAGCTCCTTGACCTACCTTGCCTCTTTGCTGACAACCTTACTACCCTGTGTGCACAGAATCTCAAACTACTACTGGGCTTTACCTGTTCTGTTTGACCTGAGCATATTCTCAGGATCACCCTGTAAGTGAACTCTGACTCCTGGCATCCTTATACCCTGAAGCAGGACAGAAAAGGGAGAAATCCCAGATACAGCCAAGAGAAAAGCACAATTCAAACGAATAAATGAACAAGATTCTGGGTGGCAATAGGCTCTTTGCTCTTGCTTTTCCCTTCCTGCATCTGGAGCTGCCTAACAAGGAAATATGGAGGCTGGAAATGGATCAGCCGAAGCTACTTCAAGCAGCAGATGCAGGAGAGGAGAGCAGCAGCTTGCCCCACAGCCAAGGGAGAGGGAGAGCCCACCTCATCATTCCATCAAGTTAAGACTGCTGTACAACCAGAGAGATTCCTCCTCAACCACTTAGGAATGGCGGTCAAACGTCACCTGACAATCCATGGCAGGAATAAATCATTTGAGTTTTGTTTTAATCCAAAGCAGCTATAGGAAACTGCAATCTGGAGCGTACATCTATGGTGGAGAAGAGGGGGAGAGGGGGACACTTAAGCAAAAACAGCCTGCAAGAGACAGCTTCCAGCAGTTGCTTAGGGGGACACGGACACGGACACGGACACACACACACACACACACAAACTGAAGGGAAAGATTCATGAAATTTGAGTATTACAAAGTTTTGTTGCAGTTCACACCTATCATCTCAACTTTCTATCTTCCCTGTCCTCCTAGCCTCGCAAAATGGGCATTCCATGAACAAAAAGTTGCTGGTTAAATTGTAAATTATTTGCTTATGTATTGCATAACGCTGGTTGAATTAAGTTTTCCTGATTAGTAGGATATGGGGAGGAATAGTACAAAATGTTATCTATTGAAGTGAATGTCAGTGTCCTCATCTCAAAATTGGGTGTGCGTGTTGCAGTGAAGAATTCTAGGGGTTGGCAAATATGCCGATGCACCCTGATCCAGAGGCCTGTAAGTGATCAGCTGCATACGGCATGTGACCTATAACTCAATGGGGAGGAATGGGGCAGCTTTCCCAAGCAATAAAGCTCCAAGTACTCACAGGAGTTCTTGCAACTGAGGTGCAGAACTATCCTGGCAGACTACCTGGACACCCAGCAGGCTGAGTGTGTTAGCTGAAAGCTTCAAGGATGGAAGGAAACTCCTGTTTGCCAGTAATTACTTCACTGCCATAATAAAGGGTCAATCTTAAATTAATACTGGTACAGTGAGAGGTTTTGGAGATGGGGGATTCAGAAGGGGGGGAAATCACCTTGAGAAATTCAGTAGTCGGCTCCCCATCCCAATGACTTTTAAAAAGACAGGCTCCTTTCCCATCAGGAAGCAAAGCTAGTGGGTTACAAGAGCTGTTCATATTTAATAATGCAATTTATATTCCACTCTCCACATAAACTATTGTAAAGGCACACTAATGTAAAAATACATCTGGCTTGTCAATAGTTTATCTTCTGGATCTGCATCTAAATCCCTGGGCATTCTTGACTTATGGCTGTTCCGATGTCTAATGAATAAAAAGGTGCAAATTATAGGCCCGGCTTTAATGTTCATCATAAAATTAGATGATAGTTGCAAAAGCTGCATTCTCCAGCCCACAGTGCAACAACAGTCGGTCATAAATAAAGAGTATTTAATGTATCCCAGCACTGGGCAAAGCTAGGAAACGGTATGTTATTGCCCAGCCTTCAATGGATCCGCCACCAGCTCAATGAAGTGATAACTGATCCATCATGTGGATTTATGTCAACTGTCTGATCACAAAGTCATGGCCTCAACACTGTAAATAGCCCACAATGCTTCCAGCCTGGCCCGCATGCCAGTAAAGCTGTCAAACGCCAAGCTCAGAGAAAGCACCTTAAGGAAGCCGCAAGCCAAGCCAACCAGCAGGGCTCTGCTCTCTCTGGCTCCTCTGCTTCTCTAGTGTGTCTGCACAGCTGGAGACGTAGCATGGTGAAAGCAAGGCTCTTGTTGAAGCTGTGCTGAGGACTGCAGGGTGTCATTGGAAAAAGAAGCATTCTTCCTAACCTGTGGCTTTTCCTTCACAGCATTTTTATCCAGCTGAAAAGACACTGATAAGACAGCCCCTGCCCTAAGGCTTACAATCTGAAAGATACAACATATAAGGAAAGGGGATTGGGAGAGAGGAGGGGGAAAAACCTCAGTCACCTGTTGTTTTTTAAAGGAAGTTGTCCTCATGAGCAACTGGGATGGGATGATTTGAAAAGGAGCAGCCAAAAGTTGCTGGTCTCTCAGCAGTGCTGACAGAGAGGATCTGCAGTCCCACCTCTCTCCCTCTCCTGTAGCATGGCAGAGTTGATATGCACAAATGACAGCCGAGCAGGAGTCTGCTGGAGCAAAGCTGATGGAAAGGCCTTGCCATAGTCTGATGGAATAGATGCTGCCAGGTGACAGTTGAGGAAGGAGCCTGATGAGTGGGTATCTCAGCAGACCACAGGCTTTTCAAGACCATGAGTCTGAAGATGGCATGCACTAATAGATGCTGAAATGTCAAAAGGCATCTGGCTCTCCATGAGTTTTTACAAAAGAAGCATGACTGAACGAGAAATGAACTAGGAGATTATACAACTTGCTTTAACAAAGAAATGGTACCACAATGGAGTAGCCAAGATGCAACCACTTGAAACTATTCCACTGAAAACTAATGATGGGTTGTCCCATGAGGCGCTACCAGTTTCATCACAGCACAGTGTTGTCGTTTCTTTATAAAAATTGATCATCAACTGATTAAAGTCTGTACTTCTCCATTACAGTGCAAGCCACATGCTTTTTTTTTATTCATATGCAAACTTCAACATTAGCTTCTGAACCCTTATTATTTTTATTATCATCCTTGGATACCAAACTGAGAGTTCCATCCTTATTTGTACAGTTGAAAAAGATTCAAGTTTATCATGTCCACATTTCTGCTCCTATCCAAGCCTGGCCATCTCTTTTACCCAGCATGCCTTGAGAGAAAAGCCACAGGCTAACCACAGGGGCCATGTAGAATGATTCCGTCTTCCATTAGCCCTTACCACTCAGGGTTATTTAAACACCATTACGGGGCTTCAAGGAAGCAGAGGAGGAACCACAAATTAAAAGCAGCCCCCGGGAATGCCCCAAAATAGACCCCTCAAAGAGAAACCACCTAGATGGATACATGACATGGATTTTAGCGGGGAAGGGTGTGGAAGGGAAACCCAAGCCTTAGTCAGGCGTGCATTAGAAAAGACGCCAGCCAGGCCCTGACTGTCTACCCAGCACAGAGGAAAAACACAATAGTTAAAACTCTCCTGTGTGAATCACACAGAAGTGAAGTATTTTACATCTGAAGTTACTGGGGGGGGGTGTTAGAACACCCAGGCGTCTTAATTGGAAACTAGAAATATTTCTAAACCAGGCAAGAGCTTTTTCAGAATGCCCACTAACCAATCCAAAAGCAGATTTAGATATTTAATTGCAAAAGCAGCAAAAATAAATAGCAAAACAGCAGAAAGCCTATTTAACATAACCCATGTGTAAGTTGATTTCCTTAAGGAAAATACATACCTTAAAAAGCATGCAAATATGAAGGGTGTCCATAATCATTAGGTGGGAATTAAATCACAAATTCAAAACTTCCACAGAAACAGCCATTCCACCTGCTTGCAGCAAAGGGAAAGTGGAAATAAGGCCTGTTTGATGGGCTCTGCTGATGGACCATTTGGTTCCTCTCCTCCTTAACTGTTTCCACGCAAACTGTTCCTTATTAGAATGACTATGCAGCTTTAAAAACTAGTGCCTGGGATTGCCCACTTTCCTTCTAACTTCTCTTTCCCTTTTTCCTCTTGTGTCATGACTATTAGATTAGAAGCCTACCTAATCCACCAGAATGCAGAGTCAGACAGATCTCAATGGTGAAGACATCCCACAGTTTTGGTGCCCCCACCTTTTCTACATACCTACATTACCACTTAGAGAAGGGTAGGGAACCTTTGGCCCTCCATATGTCATTAGACTGCAACTCCCATCATTCCTAACCATTGGCCATGCTGGCTGCTGGGACTGCTGAGAATTGGGAGTCCAACAACATCGAGGAGGGGGACACCCCTGCTCCATGAAGTTAAGGCCCCATGAAGCCAATCTCAAAGTGTGAACAAGTTCAGAGGGGAGAAGGTGGTGCTTAAGGTATCTGACACTAGGACATGAAGGGGTTTAAAAAGTTATGCTCCACACTTCAAACCGAGCTAAAAAAAACCAGATATCAAAGAGTCAAAGAAAAAGCTGCTACCTTCTAAGATTCAGGCTGCATACACATCATACATTTAAAGCATATGAATTCTTCCAAATACGCCTGGGAACTATAGTTTGTTAAGGGTGTCAGGTACTGTAGCTTTGTGAGGGATAATTATGGTTCCCAGAATCCTTCAGGGTGTGTGATGGAAGTGTGCTTTAAATGTATGGTGCCTATAAAACCACAAACTGGTTGTCTCTCCTACTGACTTTGCCTTGTCCAGCCTTCAAATGTGCAGGAACCAAAGTCTGAGAGCATCCCTTTAAAAAAGGAAGCACTTCTCTAAACCACCACCCTTTCGTACACCCCTCTCCTCTCCTGCCCCATTAAAGCAACACCAGGGCCCCTTAGTAACAGCCACAGTAAATCCCACACACAGGCTCAGGCCCGTCCCTATAAATAATGGAGAATGTTTTTATTTACAGACAGGTTGTAAAAGTATCGGGGAGAGAATAATGCGAAATCAGGGGAGAGTGAATAATTCATAAGACCTCAGCTCCACTCCCTTCCCCTTGGCCCTGTCTTTTCAACAACACACAACCTTACGTCCCATCATCTCATAAAAGCAAGCAAGCAACTCGGCACTAATCCTCAATAAAGTGGAGCTTATTACTTGTAAAAAGAAAGGGGGGGTGTTCCAACAAGGGTCAGCTCAAACATCCACTGAAAAAACCATGAGGGCACCAGACGCATGTTATCCTCTTGTGCTTTTTTAACTGTCTCACAAGTCGAGGCAAGTTTGGAAATCAACACAAAAAGTTCCATAGAAAACCTCATAGCAGGAAAATGAGTTAGGAGAAACATGTAGTGCATACAGAAATCCAGCCATGAATGTTACCAGCAAGCTCACCTTCAACACAGTCAAGTTCAGAAATCTCAATGGGTAACAAAACCAAAACTTCTCCCACCAAGTGCAAGGCAGCTGATGCAGACTTCTAAAAAGAGAAACTCTCCTAACAGGGTCAAGGAAACTTAGATCAGCTTTCCCAAACCTAGTGCATTCCATATGTCTTGGACCACTACTCCCATCAAGCCCATCTGGAGGGCACCAGGTATATGTGGGGGGGGGGGAGAGAGAGGCTGGCTTAGCAGTATCCTCACCTTGCAAGGTACCATTAGATGGCAGCTAAGCTCTCCCAAGCCCCATTTGGATTTCAGTCTGCCAGTCTTTTTGGCAGCTATATTAATAATATATGTGAAATAAATAAATAAACAAACAAACTATAAATAAACTGTACACAGATAAGAACATTGGCAGGATTATAGTAACAACCTGTAGCTTTATAATAGTATATGTAGATGAATGTAGATGTAGATGAAAGCAGATGAATTAATGAGAAAATTAAGTTAATTTGGAATATGCAGAAAATATAAATTTAAGAATGAGGGGGAAGGAAGTCGAGTTTTGAAATGTTAAAATAACTGTAAGATTATTGAAATGTATAAAACTGAAAATCATAAATTTATTAAGGTGGTTTTTTTTAAGCAACTCATCTTCAGACTTGGATGCTCCAGCTGCAATTAGAGGCGTGTCCAGATGGCAGCTAATCACACTGCCAGTTGTGTGATTTAGTGCTAAACCAAATGCGCAGGGAACAGAGTGTGTGAGAAAAAAGTAATGAACAGAACTCCACTGCAGGGGTGTTGTTGGTACCCAAAAACAGGACAAGGCTTACTAGGGACATTTCCAGGAGGCCCTCCCACTGATTGCAGCTCTGCTGTCCGTTTCATCTTCCTTCACTAGCCCCACCTTCACAAAAAAAGAAAACTTTGGGGGTGGTGCACTTTTCTTTTCTAAGGGGAAGAGCCAAATGTAATCTTAGCAGCATTGGTGACAGGGGATGGGTTACAACCTTACACTCAGAGGAACTTTCTCCAACCTGATGCCCTACAGAGGTTGCTGACTGCAGCTCCCATCAACCCTGACCATGGTGGCTGGGAGTCCAGCAACACCTGAAGGGCTCTAAGTTCCCCCAAAGGAATGCCTTTGGGGGAACAGAGACAATCATCCATCTCTTGCATGCTTCCTAGATCAGGGATGGGGGCCCTTGGGCCCTCAGGTGTTGCTGGAGTACAACTAAAATCCCTGACCACTGGCCTGGTTGGGTGCATCTGGGACAGACTAGCACCAGGGCTGGGGAAGCCTGCCGCAGGGCATTCTATATAGTCCCATCTCTTTCTCATCTGCTTATCCCTGACCTCCATTTGTTCCTCTAGTCCAGGCCAAAGCCTCAGGCAGAGAGAGAGGAGGAGAGATCATTCCTACTACCTTCTCCACTGATGATGCCTATGATTTAACCTGAGATCCCTCTTGAACACCTGAATCTCAGAAGCCCAACACAGCATGCCAAAAAGGACATATGTTTAACCGAGGTGAGGCAGGGAGAGACCTCAATTCAGAGCTATAAATTTAGGTTACCAATACTCAGTGCAAGAATGAATGTGATGCATGAATAAAAGGTGACAGGTTAAACCCCCTGGATTTCTGAGGGCAGAGGATGGAAAGATCTTGAAGAGTCACCGTCAGTCATAACAGACCAACTAGCTTAAAATGGGCCACTGATCTGACCATGAAAAAAATGCAGCTCCTTAAGACTAGAATAGGATTTTAGATTTTCTGGCCCCCGCCCTGCCTTTACCCCTTTAGAGAAAACAGAGAAAACAAAAATGAAGTGGAGGGCAAAAGCCTCTTTTTCCATGCTGGGTAATGCTATAAAAGCCAGCAGGCAAGCTGGCCATCTGCAGCCAGGAGCTCATCACGTGGCCACCGCAGTTGCTCCAGGCTGCAATTTGCTTTGCTGCGCTTTAAAGGCCTTCCAGATGTGTCAGCCATTCCCCCCACTGGCAGCTTCAGCATCAGCATTTAAGGAGCGACAGGAGCCTGCCTCAATTTGTTCAGACTTCTCCAGGGGATGACAAATGGGGGAAGAGAGAAAAGGAAGAACCACTTCAAGGTGCAGAGATCTTGCCCCGCCCCCGCCAAAAAAAACCCCCACAACATCAACTACCCGACACACATGCTGTTGAAACATAGGGAACTGCTTCTGCTCTCTGTACTTGCAGAATATTACACACCACAGGGAAGGGATAAAAGGGCTGTCTTAGTCCAGCCTGGTCCTTTTATTAGGAAGCAGGGCAGGGCAGGGCTCAAGACAGCCAAACCAGAATGCAGCCCGGGGAGAGGAGCCACTGGCCACTCAAGGGGCTTCCAGATGGGTGTTTAATTGCGGAATCAGTGCTTCTTGTGCATTTATGTTTTCCACAGTGTCCACATGACATCGTTGTCATAAAAATCCCTGCCTGTAGTTCCCCCCACCCCTCATTTAAGCCGGATTTACCATTGATGGCACCTGGAGTTTAAACACATCAGCAGAAGTTGAACTAAGCACCAAATTCCTGCTGGATGAGCACACTTTACCTTTGGATGTAATCACACTGAGATTCACGAGTTCAGGAAAATAAGAAAGCTAAGTTTATTAGATACATTCATACTTGATACTAAAGTTCCTAGCTCTAACTAACTAAAGGTGGAGCCACAAAGTCATACCTGCTCTTTGTTCTCATCAGAAAACACATACAAAAAATGTCTCTTCTCCCAAGGTAAAGATGGGATGAGTAGGCAAGAAGCTCAGCACAGAAAAAGGGCAGTCTGGGAAGTGTGGCAATTCCTCTCTATCTCTCTCTGCTTCCTCCCTATGTAGACCCACTAGTCTTCAATACAAGTTGCATTCCAACACTTTCAACAACCATTTATGGGGAAATCCAGTAAGTTAAAAAAAGAAAGTTGTTGCCAATGTCCTGTTTGTGATATATGAACAACATATTGGCAACATTAAAATCCCATCTGGAAGCATCTCAGCATAAGCCAGCCTTCCCCAAACTATTACCTTCCAGATGGCTTGCTGAACTACAACTCCCATTATGTCCAACCTTTGGCTATAATGGCTAGGTCTGAAGGGAGCTACCAGGTTGGAGATGGTACAGACAATATTAGACCGACTTACCTCCACTTATCCCAAAACCCACACACAGAGCAGTTGGAGAAACCCAGCCAGATGGGAGGGGTATAAATATATTATATTATATTATAATTATATTATTATAATTACACCGCCCACCCTTATTCTCACTGTGTCCTGCCTGGGGAGGACTCCAGGGCCTGGACACACCATGATCCCAATGAGTTCACCAGGCTAAGTCCTAGGCCCCTGTAGATCCCAGCAAGTGGGGGCTAGCTGAGAGAAGGGCTGAGGATGGTGGGGCATCGCTCCACTTGACCTAATCATGAACCAGCCTCCACTACTCACTCCTTCCCACCAGTTGTTCACCTTTAAACTCAGCTCTGGGTGAACAGCAAGCAACAACCCCCACGACTGCCAGAATAGACTTGCACTCCAGCCAAACCTGTGAGTGTTCAGTCAGGGTGAGGGAGAGGAGAGGAGGAAGCAGAAGGGTTCTGTGAAAACCAACTCACCCTTAGAACAATAACACCTTGCCGGAGCCAGTTTTGATGTATGCTACAAAGCTGCGAGTACTTTCCACGTAATGTGATAAAAGCGAGTCCCCAGCTGCCACAATTATTTGATAATTCTCCCTTAACACCCATCAAATTAAAGCAATGTCCAAGGCCTGCCTGAAGTGCCACTGATAGGTATGAAACTTTAATGAGATTTAATGGTTCTGGCCTACTTTCCCAGAGTGCTTGGCCCGACATTTATGAACGTTTAATTTCCCAGGACTTGACCTCTTTTTTCTTTCTCCTCTTGGTCTCTGATCCTTTTCCGCCCACCCCTTTCTGCAACACTCCCCCCACCAGCCAGTTTTCCTTTCTTGCACTCTTCCCTCTCTCTTTCTCCACTTTCCCCTTTACACACATGCACACAGATGGTTCGTGTTAGCCATCGAAGCCAGCCCTGTGGCTTGTCAAAGATGATTGGGGAAGATCCTCTGCAGGCTCCCTCAGATACCCACCTCCCTGCTCTTAAAGAGAGACTAAATGGTGATCATATCAAGGAACAAAAGGGGGGGGATCGTCAGAAAGGGATCCAGTACAAGCCAGAGCAGGCCTACATTTACGAAGCAATTTAATTCATTTGTCATCTCAACATGACAAAAATAGAGGGAACATAGCAAAAGGGGGGGGGGGCTTCCCAGCACATCCACCTACTCTCGGTGATCATTTCTGGCTTTGTATAACAAATTGGCCAGTTTCCTTGCAACACCTCCCACCCCAGGCTCCATATTGCCTCACACCCAACTCATGCATCAAGCATGCACATGTATGTTCCCCTTCACTTGTGCTCCCTCCCCACAGAATATTAGATGCACTGTGTATCAAATATGGAGGTGACACCTCCTCCTGCCCCGTCACAGAAATGCCACCACAGCTGGCAAATTCAAAAGGTTAAATCCTACACAAAAGAACCTTGGTGATTTGGAGTCATTTGCATCTCAAAGGCATCTCACTTAACTTACCTACAGCTAAGCATGCTGCTGCCCTCTAGTGGAGGCATAGTTGACTGGCCCCTCCTTGACTAATCATTTTCCTAGGACCAGAAAATTATTTGACAAATTAGGACTCTGTTGGATCAGGGCAAAGGCCCATCTAGTCCAACATCCTGTCCTCACAGTGGCCAATCATATGCCTCTGGGAATCTCATCAGCAGGTCCCAAGTGCAAACCCCTAACTGGTATTCAAAGGTATAGTGCCTCTGACAGTGGAGGGAGAAAGTAGCATGCCATGACTAATAGCCAATGACAACTCTATCTGCCATGCATTTGTCTAATCTTCTTTTAAAGCTATCCAAGTTGGTGGCCATCACTGCCTCCTGGGGGAGTGAATATCCTAACTGTAATTATGCACTACCTGAATAAGTACTTTCTTTTGTCCATCCTGAATCTTCCAACATTCCATGTCAATGGATGTCCCCAACTTCTAGTATCATGAAAGAGGAAGAGAAAACCTCCCTTTATCCGCACCATACATAATTTTACTTGCATTTTTTCTGAACCTGAAAGCCCCAAATGATGTAATATTTCATCTCAGGGGAGTTGCTCCAGCCTTTTGACCATTCTTAATCAAATGGACCTCCTGGGGCATTATTATTATTATTACATTTATATCCCATCTTTTATCCAAAGAGCTCATGGTGCCGTACATACTTCTTCCCTGCTCCATTTTATCCTCATCACTCTGGGAGGTAGTTCAAGTTGTGAAAGACAGTGACTGTCCAAAGGCACCAAAAAAGAAGATGCCACAACCGCTGTTAGCCAACCTGTCCCCTGTGGGTAGAAAAGATCTTCAAAAGCCGCAGGCCTCAGAAATATTTTTAAAAGGTGTCAAAAGCACAAAACCTCTGTATTCGACACAGAAAGCCTAGCTAGGTCAGAATACACAGCTCAAACCAGTCTCTGTCAGGTGTGCACCCACCATGAGGAAGCAGTAAGGGGAGGCACAGGAAGTGAAGAGACAGAAGCCTTGATCTCTGCAACTAGAGATACTTACTAACAACAACAAAAACCAACAACTTCGGGGGCTCCTACTCTTTCATCCTTCCACAATCAGAGAGATGCCAATAAAAGGTAACATGAAAACAACTTTTATAAGCTACATAATACATAAAGTTACTACAGCCAACAGCAATATTGTGGGCATACAGATGCTGTGAGGCTCCAACTCCCAGCAGCTAGCATTCCCAATGGCCAGAGATAAAAACATAAAAAAGCCTGCTGCTTCAGGCCAATGGCCCATCTAGTCCAGCAGTGGCCAACCAGCTGCCCCATAAAGAAACTTACAAGCAGGATTTGGGCACAAGAGCACTCTCCTTTCCTGGGATTTCTAGCAACTGGTATTCAAAAGCATTAAGGATGGGAGTTGTAGTCCAATCGCACCAGGAGAGCCCAGAGATGTGATAGCTCAGGGGAACTGGGGGGGGGGGGGGAACGCCAGGGAAAAACAACAACAGCCCCCATTTTTTTCCAGATCTTCACCTCTCTAGGAGCACAACATCTTCTGTATCCATTTCAAAGAGCACTCAGATGGGAGCTGCCACAGTGTCCAGGATATGCTGCCTTGCCTCCCTTGCAAACATCACACACAGCAGAGAATGCTGGGGAATCATTTCTTGGACTACACTACTGCTTCCTGGGCCCTTTGGCAACATCCAGTAGACTCAGCCTCATTTAAACCACAGGTTATTATTCAGCTTCCAAAACCATAACCAGCTGAACCTGAATAATCCCATTATGAAGACAGGAAAACTGAGACCAAAAAAAAGTGAGGAAGACTTTCTCCTTTAAGAGTCAGTAAAGAAAACTACAGGCACAGGATCTGAGACCCACCAGCTTTCAAGCCTGCATGGTGAAATATTTTGCTTCTGAACTCTTTTTCCTCCCTGACCTGCTGCTTTGCTTCTCCAGCTTTTGGCAAGAAACAAGAAGCAAAAGGGACCTGAAATGCTGGGGAATGTTATCAGTTTCCCCTGGAGGATGAAGAATGTAGATGTGAGTCAGGGGAGGAATAAAGCAGGGAGAGGAAGGGAGAGGGTAGGGAAAAGGGAAAAAGGCAGCCTTAAAGTCAGCAAGAGCTCGCTTATCATTCTGGGTGCGTCGCACATCTTGAAAGCACAGACACAAGAATGTAATGTCATAACATTCGCAGTTCAATAACCCCTGCTTCACAAGACGGCTTGGACTGTCAGAGGAGTTGGGAGGTAAACATTTCAGCTCAGGGGCTGAGCAGGGAGAGGAGGGACAGATAAGCGGAGAGGGGGGAGAAGAGAGCGCGAGAGAAAGAGACAGAAAGAGTGTGTGTGTGTGTGTGTGTGTGTGTGTGTGTGTGTGTGTGTTCAGCATTGGCATCTAGCTTCAGGGCATGTTAAAATATTCTCCCTGCAGTAAATCCAGATCTAGAGTGGGGGGGGGGAGTGGGGGGAGGGAAGAAAGGCTGGAGAAAGGCCTAGGATAAAAAACGACCTGATCACACGCCAGACACCTTTATTGTTCCGAAATGTCTTGCGGCCAAGTTATGAATCTGCAGCTTGACCCCAGGGCTGTCAGCTTGTTATACGGCAGAAACAAAACCCAGCTCAGAAAATTAAGACCCAGGTGGGACCACAATGTCATCTGCCCCACCCCACGCCAATTCTCCCCTCCAAGCTGCAAGCTAGATGTTGCCAGCCCACTCAGTGGGTAATTATCGCAACAGCTTTGTAAGCTATAAAGAACACAAGACTGGCCATCCATCAGTCCTGAACGTTTGCGGAAGCCCCACTTTTGCATTAAGAAACACCAAGCGAGAACAAACAAATGGTGCAGATCCACAGCCAGGCCTAGCTCAGTTCACAAGCAGTGTGGTTGACTGTAGCTGTGGCCCTATCCCACATAGGAAGCATAGGTGGACTGTTGCCATCTCAACAGGACCTCCAAGATGTAGACTGAACAAAGCTCACCCTTCCTGACTCATCACTTGCTATTTTAACCTTTGGGGTTCTCTGTTATACAGACATTAATACTGTAAAACGCTATCATCATCATCAGCAGCAGCAGCAGCAGCCATGGTTCATCTGAAGCAGCACAACCTGACAGAGTTATCTGCCCAGTTGCAACAAAACATGTCTCGCCTGTATTGGTCTCTACAGCCACAGCAGGCACTATAAAGCTCTAGCGTAGGGGTCAACAAACTTTTTTAGGAGGGGGGCAGTCCACTGTCCCTCAGACCTTGTGGGGGGACGGAGCCATCCTCTCCCAAAAGCACCCCCCTCCTGAAAGGACCCTCCTCTCCTGAAAGGACCCCGCCGCCGCCACTCACGCTGATGCCACCGATGACGCCTCGTCTTCATTGTCCTCTGCCTTGGCCAGGGGTCCGCGGTTCGCAGAGCCCGTGCTGCTGGCCTGGGCGGCAGAGGCAGTCTCCCCGCCGCCGCTGCTTCCTCCTGCTTGGCTCTTGGCCATATGCGGCCACCTCAGCAGGAAGGAAGGGGCGTCGCCCAGAGGCGTCTGGAGTTTCCTGCAGCCAATCCAAAGCCATGCCAGCGTCGCGGAAGCCAGTCGCCGCACAGCAAGGCCTCTGAGCCGTGCCGGTTTAGCACGGGGACTGACTGAACAGGCGGCAGGGTCCGCAAGGTTTGTGGGCCAGATTAACGAGCTGGGTGGGCCGCATCCAGCCCCCGGGCCTTAGTTTGCCAACCCCTGCTCTAGCTGCTTGATTTCACCCCCAACGGTGCACTCATTCATTGTCTCCCAAGACAAGCAATGCCAACAACTTCACTTATTATTATTTTTCCTAGTGCTTAATTATTTACCACATTTATACTTTGCACACAATATAATAAAATAACCATCAAAATAAACCACAATATTAAGAGCAGCAGGTTGAGGCCAAAGGCCCTTCTAGTCAAGCATCCTGTTGGAAGCCCACAAGGAGGAACTAAAAGCACAATAGCACTCTCCCAACTTGCAATTCCCAGTCATTGGCACTCAGGGGCATACTGTCTCAGACAGTGGAGGCTGAGCTCAGCCATCGTGGTCAGCGACCCTTGACACCCTTAGCCACCATGAATTTGTCTAATCCTCTTTTAAGTCTTCCAAGTGGCTAGCCATCACTACACCTCTTGTGAGAGCAAATTCCAGTCCTTCCTTTAGTCTGTCTTGAATCTCCCAACATTCAGCTTCATTGGATGTCCCTGAGTTCTAGTATGAGAGAGGAAGAAATATCCCACCCCGTCATCTTTCTCCACACCAGGTATCATTTTATAAACCCCAATCACATTCTTCTGATATTTGAATTTCCCCCTAAACTACAAAGTTCCAAATGTCGTAATCTTTCATCATAGGGGAGTTACTCCAGCCCCTTATAAATCACCAACAATAATCACACAGAAGCATCAAAACATTTTTTAAATGCTGAAGCTTAGTGTAACTTAGAATCATAGAATTGCAGAGTTGGAAGAGATCCTGAGGGTCTTCTAGTCCAACCCTCTGCAATGCAGGAATCTCAGCTAAGGCATCCTTGGCAGATGGCCTTCCTTGATAACCATCCATACCTCCTGTGATAAGGTCTCCTCACCATTTGTGTGCCACCACAGACTATGAGTGCTGCACTGCAAGGCTCCACCAACGGGGGTACTCCCAGCCATTTCCATTAACATATTGGGGTGAGTTTTAAGCTCTTTTGAAATCCACCTAGAGAGGCATTAAATATAATTATTACCATTTCCCTCTCACAGGAGAGGTAAAAAGATGTGGGTGCTCTAAGAAATCCTTGCAGCCTGCCCTATAAACATAGTTCTGGAAAACAGGAGTGAGAAGTAATGCAGCTATTCAACATACCCTTGTACAGTGGTAATTAATCTAGAGTAATTACCAGCCCACAATTTTGAACACCCAGTTTCCAAAAACATGCACTTACAAGAGGGAGAAAAGTGAAACTTTGAGCAACTCAATGAGAGAATGGGTGGTTAAGAGAACCAAGAAACAACCCCACACCAAGAAATCTTGAATATATGCCTCTATGATCGGCCTAGTGGTCACTCAGACCTGTTGGCGGTGCTTCCTCTGAGTTTTGCTCAATTGGTGTTGACCCCCCTGACAGGGCCTTCTTGGTGGTGGTTCCCTTTTTGTTGGAAGCCTTCCCTGGTGAGGTGTGGCTATCTTCCTCATTACTGAATTTCAGGAAGAGTTTAAAAGCATTTCTGTTTGCTCAGGTCATCTGATGGCTAAAGGATTACTGTCCATGGCAACCTTGAAATTAGCCACTGTGAGAGAATGTAGCTGTTTTTAAAATCTTTCACAATGTTCTTAATATTTTTAACATGTTTTTAGAGGGATTTTTAAAAATTGTTTTCAATATGCTTTTATTTTAAAATTGTATCATTTTAACATTTGACAACCAGAGTTCCTTTGGGAGGAAAGTCAGAATGAATGAATGAATGAATGAGTTGGCATAGCCAACATTTCTGGGCAATATTGTTTCAGCCTACAGGTAGGAATTCAAGTGAGCACATAAAAAAACAACACCCTAGCAAGTCAGAGAAGATGGCTCAGGCCTACTCTTCTCCCTGACACAATAGATTTCTATGTGCAGAGCCTGTTTGCCTGGTACAACCCAGACACAGTGTCTCCTTCTCCCTTCAGCTTTTTTCCTCTGCTTCTGAAAGGCAACCCCCAAACCCTTCCCCTAAGCCAGACTTCCTCAACCTCGGCCCTCCAGATGTTTTTGGCCTACAACTCCCATGATCCCTAGCTAGCAGGACCAGTGGTCAAGGATGATGGGAATTGTAGTCTCAAAACATCTGGAGGGCCAAGGTTGAGGAAGCCTGCCCTAAAGCTCTCAGAAAAGCACCTGCCAGGCAGGATACGTACACACAAATCCTGCAGCTCAAGAGTCGCTTCAAAGAAAACCTTATGTCAGCCAATTCCCTTGGGCACAGAGTCAAAAGCCACAGAGTGGAGCTGCCCTCCTTTTGAGCCTGGTGAACAGTCAAAGCCATCATGCCAGTTTTACTCTTGCAACAGAATTTAGCCACCTTGCACAGTAGCCTTTGGGAGCAAGAAAAGCCTGTCTGGCCTCAACAGGTTCCAAACAAAGGGGGACAGGTTAACTGCTCCCAGTTAGCCCCAACTAGCATTGCTGGGCTTGCAGAGAGTTGCCTCTCTAGCTCAAACCTATCCATAGCACTCTCTAGAACCTCACCTCAAGGTCAATGCAAGCTAGGAAAGCAAGGCTTGCTTGTCTCTTCCCAGTCAGGGGCGGGGGGATAAGTACCCACCCACCCTCATTCAACAAGCAAGCATGTGGAAATCTTGCCGTAAGCCAGGAGATGCTCTGACCATATCCAACTCAGCACTGCCTGAAACTAGGCAAGAGGCTCAAAGCTTCAGTGTAAGTAGCCGTTACCCATAGCGCCAGTGGGTCCCGGAGAAACCATTCTGGAAGGAGGAGGTTGATACAATAAAAGAAACAATTTATAACAACCACCTTGGGAAAAAAGTTGGATCTAACATTGTCAAGTTTGTACTAGATCACTAAGAAGCATAAAAATTTACATGACCGTTTTAAAGTTCTACTATGTCATTGTGTTATGCACAAATCCACATAATGTAAGAATGGGTTAGTGTTAACTGGATTACAGAATGGCCTGCCTTGTTAAAGGGGTCAGATTAAACAAGGAACTATGGGGGCCTTATGCAAGCAAACAAGCATAAGTGAGTTATCTCCTGATCCAATGCAACGTGGAAGATTCAGGACAGATAAAAGAAAGTACTTCATGCAGTGCATAGTTCAGCTATGGAACTCAGATGGATGAAAGGGATTCATGGATGAAAGGGATACTGATGGCTTCTGGGCGCAATGGCTATGCTCTCCCACCAGTTGGAGGCAGCAATGCTTTGGAATACCAGTTGCTGGAAACCACAGGAGGAGAGAGTGCTCTTGTGTTTGAATCCTGCTTGCTGGTTTCTCACAAGCATCTGGTTGGCCACTGTGAGAACAGATTACTGCACTTGATGGGTCACTGTGGCATGATCCAGACGGCTCTTCTTATGTTCTTAACGTGTTGGGAAAAACCTGAGGCATTTAGCTAACTCAAGATACCCCCAAGTTTGACACTGGCATCAGAGGATGGTGTTGGGCTGGAGGGGACCTCTCTCACACACATGCAGCGACAAGCAGGGCTCTGCCCTAAAAGCTAGAGATTGAGGCTCAACTATTGGATCTGGTCCTGTCCTTGCAGATAACAGATTCACAGCCCAGCATTCTCTGGTATGATATCAAAATGGAAGGAAGCCAAGGGCAAGAGAGGAGCCTGGCTGCTGGTCCTGGCCTTGCCACACCAGGCTGGGCTTTGTGCCACCTTGGCACAGAGGAGGGAGACACACACACATGGTGCTGGAGGCGGGCAAAGCACTGTGCTGCTGGATTCCTGCAAGTCAGAGAGAGTGCGCAAGTCAGAAAGCGTCTCACTGCTGCTGCTTGACGTGTGGCAACAGGCTCCAAGGCTCGCTCCCTGAGAAACACCTGCTAAGGTCATGCTGCCCCAGGGCAACTGTTCCAAGCAGGAAAGGAGGGAGGGAGTTAAGAGCAGCCGCCACCAACCTTGCAAGCAAGCACAAAGTTGCCTGTCTGCCACTTGGCACAACTACAGAGCAGGAGCAGGAGCAACTGCCGCCACTGCCTGGAGCAGGTGACAGACACGCCAGAGTTTACTTTATTAAGAGGAAGCCGCCAGCCAGCCTGGCCATAACAAAAGTGGGAGGGCAGGGGGCAGGGGAGCATGAATTAACCCTCTGCTACCTGCACAAAGCCAGCCAGCATACAGTGCAGGCTGCAGGCTGGAATGAAAGGCAATAGAGATTTTTCTTTTTTCTTTTTTGCAGCCCTATTCAACCCATTCCCTGTTTTGCTTGAGGCTGGTGGGGGCTTCTACAGCTCCTCCATGGGTGAAGTGCAAGGTGAAAAATTCAGTATCAGAGGATGCAAGTTTCTGTCCTCTCACCACCAACATATATAAAAAAGAACAAAAACAAACTTTAGAACTTAACACATTTCAAGCAGTATCGTACCACTTTAAACAGTTATGGCTTCCCCCAAAGAATCCTGGGAACTGTAGCTTGTTAAAGATAATGAGAGTTGTTAGGGAGCCCCTATTTCCTTCTAAGAGTAACAAGGAGGTGAATGGCATGTTAAAACAAAGTACACAATGCAGTACAATAAAATGCCAAATGGGTCATTAGTAATGGTCATTATGTTACAATAAAAATTTAAAAATAATTAAAATGCCAGATATCATTCAGCAAGCAAAATGATCAGACAGCAAACTCGCCACACAGGAGGGCCAGAAGAAAGTCCCCACCCCCACCCTGTCCACCAGCCTCACCTCCCACAGACTTTGGGGGCTAGAAACCTGAATAATACCAACAACAATAATAAAACCATATCCCAGCTAGAAGAATTAATGTGTTCCCACCACCACCAATTGATCGTAACTATTCAGGGTGTACAAATAATCAAGTAATCTATGTAAATAATTGTCAAAAACATTAAATAAAACTGGGAATACTTACAATATTAACAGTTCACACACAGAGACAGAGACAGAGTCTGATAGCCTACCACATGCCTTCTAGGCAAGTACAGTCTCCCCAAAAGGATGTGGCTTTGCCCCTAGCCCAACCTGGCTAAACATCTCAGAGGCTGGAGAGTGCAAGAGGTGCTTCTTCATGGAGGTTAACAAAGTGAGTAAACAGGTCCATGGAGTAAGACCCCCACCCCCACCCCAATCTCTCTGCACACATGAAGAAGGCCTTGATAGGTTTATGGTGTTCCCTGGAGAACAATAGTCAGAGATAGTGAAAGGGGATATACATGCACATGCACACACCTCCCCCAGAGCAAATCTAGCTCATACCCATTTGCTCATTGGGGGCTGTGGGTGTTTCCACACGCACAGACCTGCACCAGTCCACCCCTCTCCTTAGGGCTGTGCAAATGCTACTAGAAATATATAAACATTACTCTTCCACAAACAGTCCCTGAGAAAACAAAATTAACTGGCATGTCAGCCGCTCCCTCCACCCCCGGTGCCACCAAGGACTACTCCCCTTGAATCCACAGTTCTTCTTACAGAGCAATTAGAAGCAAGCATTAATATTTAAATATTGCCCGCTCCAGAGAAAAGAAATCAAATTTATAGAAAGGGGGGAGGGAGAGAGCATGCAATTAAATCTTTAGTGCCCAAAGGCAGGTGTAAAGTAGCAGCTTGCACAGGGACACAGCAACTTCCTCCTACTGAAAAGTAAAACCCAAAGAGAAAGGAGAGCTATCCAAGTGCTGGTTTTAACCTACAGAGCCCTGTATGGCTCAGAACTCCAATAGTTAATGTACAGGTGGAGAACACTTGTGGACCTCCAGACATTGTTGGACTCTAACTCCCATCAGCTGCAGGCAGCACAGCCAATAGTTAGGGATGATGGGAGCTGTAGTCCAGCAACATCTGGAGGTCAGACGTTTCCCAGATCTGAGCTAGGAAAATTCCTGACCCTGGGGGTTTATCATCTGAGACCCTGCTCCAAATGGCATCACTATGAGAGGTTTGAAGGGTGGAAAGAAGGGACAGGGCCTTTTCAGCAATGACCTCTTCCCATCGACGGAATGCTCTCCCAAGCAAGGCCTGCCTGGTGCTGACATTAGCATCCTTTGGGCTCACTGTTAAGGCATACCTCTTCTCGCAGGCAATAGAGAAAATATGATCATCATGTTTATTGCTGTTTCTGTGATACATATTAAAGTTATTTTATTGTTAAGCTTGGTGGTGGTTGTTTTTACTGTGTTTGTAAATTGCCAAGAGACTTTCTGTTGTTATTTGTCAAATTTACAGTATTAGGTGACAAGTAAAATTGACAAACAACAGGTACTATTAAACCACAATACAAGACACCAGTGAGCCTTGTCACATCTACAGCATACATTATAAAGCACATGGCTTCCCCCCCCCCCAAAAAAGAACCCTGGGAACTGCAGTTAAGAATGCTGGGAATTGTAGCTCCCAGGATTCTTTGGGGAAAGCCACATGCTTTAAGGGTATGATATAGATGTAACCTTAGCTTTGGGGTTTGAATCACAATGAAGGGGAAGCAGCAAGAGTCCAGAATGAGAACCTGTAGAGCCCAAAGCTATGCCCACAAAGTGCACTTGTGCCCGCCTACCTGCCTGTTCTCCACCTGTAAACTGAAAATAGCAACCTCTCTCACACAACTGTGGCGTGAATGAAAGCAATGCACTAGATGCAAGCAATACAGAAGAACAGCACTATTTGAGGTACATATTCTTAAAAGCATGAATGCCTCTGCTTTTGCTAGAGGAAACACCAAAGTTGCTCGTCCTCATGGGACTCAGCTTGAGACCAACATCAAGACTCTGACTTCCTCAGGAGGTTGTGGACTTTCCTTCACTGGAAGTTTTTAAGCAGAGGCTTGATGGCCATCTGCTTTGGATGCTTTAGCTGAGATTCCTGCACTGCAGGGGGTTGGACTGGATGGCCCTTGGGGTCCCTTCCAACTCTACAACTCTATGATTCTATCAGATGGCAGAGAAAACAAGTTCAAAAATCACTCGTCCAGAAGATCTGCCTCTTGCTTGTTTGTTTTTTTGGAGCCACTGCTGGGGCCATTATGTAGGGAGCCGGAGTCTTGGAAAGCTAGAAATGAAGGAGGGACAGGGAAGGGTGTGCTTGGGAGATTAGCAAGAGAGCTGTGTGGGCGGCTGCAAAGGCACAGACAAATAAAAAAGAAAGATTGTGCCCATACAAGGTCACAGGACTTGAAAAAGAGATAAGAACATGGGGAAGGAGAAGGGCAAAGGAGACAGAGACAGCAGAAAGGGCCACAAGAGAAAGCAGCTTGTTGTAGGTGGAATGTTTAACAATAGCACAGGAGCTGCAGTCCAGTCCCCAATGTTCTGGGTCAGGACTGGTCATTTCCCTTTGAATTAAGGGACTAGCTGGGAGGCTGAATGAACTCAACCCCTTTGCTAAATAGAAAAGCAAAAAAAATTCCAGAACTGCAGGTACCCGTGCAGGCCACAATGGATCAGAAAACAGACCAAAATCCTGTTACTAAGTGGCCCTGGCAAAACCAAATAAGCTGTCAGTCTTGGGGTTTGAAGATTAGGAAAGAAGAGTGTATATGGAATGGGGGGAGAATGGAACTCCAACCCAAACCAATGAACTGGAGGAGCAACGTCAAAGGAACCCTTTCTGCTCACTTAAGAATGGAGTTGAAGCTGCCAAACAGAGGAACTCCCCAACGCAAGGCAGTTCAAAAGCATCCAGACTTTAGCTTATCTCTGTGGCACTTCTCTCTGAGCATGTCAAGAGTGCTGAGTATGAACAGGGGAAGACCAGATTCAAATTCCTGCTTTACCATGTGGACTCACTGGGAATATGCCTGCAAGCCACACAATTATTCCCATATTAAAGAACTTCATAAAGCTGGTATAGTTGTAGACCCTAAAAATAGGGCTACAAATATTTAAAACAAATAAATATTAAAACAACCTAACAATCTTTTCTAAGACCCAAGATGCTGACTTGTGTAGTACAGAAATTTGTCAGGGCGTTAACAAAGCAAATGCTGCACAGAGCAAATGTTTTGTATGCAGAAAGTCCAAGGGACAGTCCCTGACATCTCCAGTTAAAAACTTCCCCTGATCTTCCACCCCCAGAACACTATGGGAAGTTTGGCCATGATGCAAGAGATTTCAGCGCTCATCAGGAAACCCTCTGACCTCCCTTTCAGGCCTCAAAAAGTAGGAGGTCCTTCCAAGGTGATTAGGATTACTATACAGTGGTACCGCGGGTTAAGAACTTAATTCGTTCCGGAGGTCCGTTCTTAACCTGAAACTGTTCTTAACCTGAGGTACGACTTTAGCTAATGGGGCCTCCCGCTGCTGCCACGCCGCTGCCGCATGATTTCTGTTCTTATCCTGAAGCAAAGTTATTAACCTGAGGTACTATTTCTGGGTTAGCGGAGACTATGTAACCTGAAGCGTCTGTAACCTGAAGCATATGTAACCCGAGGTACCACTGCATTCTGTTATTTACTGCATGTCTCTTCATTTCGCTAGACTGGGCACCCGCTTTGCAGGCAGCATCTCTCAGATTCAATTCCAGGCATCTTAAGTTAAAAGGGCCAGGTAGCAGGGGGGGCAGAGCGGGGCGGGGGGCACTGTGCAAGACCCTGCAGAGTTGCTGCTAGTCAGAGAAGGCAAAACTGGTCAGATGGACAAACCACCTAGTCTTAACAGGGGATAAGACAGCTTTCAGTGTGCAGAAGATGAGGAAGCCACGGGTGGAAGAGGAAGAGGCTCATGCATCAGGTAGCATATCTTTGCATCTAATCCTTCCCCCTCCAACCTTCCCAAGTAGCAATGAATGGCTTTCTAGACCAGACACACATCCTGCAGTAGTCCTGTGCAGAGTGAGAGATCTGCTGGGGTAAGGACAGCTGCAGTGCAGCATGCTAGAGGGGATGGCGTACATATGCCAATAACCTCCAGACCCAAGCTCAAAGGATGTGCTGGGATCTTGCAACAACAGGCCCCAAGGCGCTTTCCTCTTTCTCTTATCCACATTATGGCTAGTGCACAAACTACACTTGCTGTCAACCATAGCTGCAGCCCTGTGGCAAGTGATTCATGTTTTGGTTGTAACATAGGCAGCAGCTCATAACATAAACCAATGTCACTGCATAAAGAATCTCCATGCCCCTGCTTGATATACCTGGCAACCACTGCTGGGTATCGCATCAGGGTGGTGGCCACAAATACACTATACATTTAAAGCACTCTTACGTCACTTTCATAGTCATGGCTTCCCCACAAACGAATCCTGGGAACTGAAGTTTGTTAGCAGTGCTAGGTACTGTTGAGTGAAGGACAGCGTCGTTAGCAAAATACATACCCCAGGATTCTTTAGAGAAAGCCATGACTTTTAAAGCAGTATTAAGAGTGCTTTAAAGTTAAGGTGTGGAAATGGTTCAGGACAGGCACCCCTTTGCGTTACCACCATGACATGGAGCACTCATCCCACAGAGACTGTAGTCAGCAAACTCCCCACAGTGAGTGTTAAATGTGCACCAGGTCTGAGTCACAAGTAAAACATGAATTTCTCTCATCTACACACACACACACGGGGGGGGCGGGAACCACCCCACAACTAGGTGATTCCCTCCTCTAGAAACCTGCTGAGGGGCCCATAGTTTATTGGTGGAGCCCCCAGCATCTCCAGGTAAAAAGGATCATCTCCTGACTAAAAATGAAAGACCTTTGTCAGAGATCCTGGAGAATCACTGTCACTCAGTGTAGACAACCAATGGTGGTGCCATTCAACATAAGGAAACATAATGGTTTAGAATATCTTATTGGAGTTGTTTAAAATCCTTCCATTTGGGACTGTTCTTTTCTCAAGCATCTTGTGATCAGAAAAATAAAAACTACCTCTGGAGGCCTGTTTATCATGACTTAACAGACCTTTGGGAGATGATCTCCTCTTCCTAGAATTTTTGTGCATTGTTTAAAAAAAGCCCATTAGCCTGGCTGCCATCACCATGTCTTGTGGCAGTGAATTCCGTATGTTCCATTGTGTGAAAACTGTGTGAAAAGGGAACTTGCATCTAGCAGTCAAAATTTCACTGGCAATCCCAGAGACCGTTGTAGTCTTCTGAAACTCAGACTAAACAGTCTTTTTAAAAAGAAAAACATTTAAATTAAGAACCAGCCTCTCGCCTTTGATCAGCCACAAGAAGAGTATTGCCATCCAAGGACTGCGCATCTGGAATTCACAACATGGCAAGGGATCCTGAGCTTCCTCTCTCAGATGCTCCATGGGCTGTCCACAGGGCCCTGCCAACCTTCCAGAGCCACACCAGCACAGCAAAAGACGTGGGATCCAACAGAGGTTAGACTTGTCCTCCTTCCAAGCCCTGATTAACACACCTCATCTGTGATCCTTTCCTAAAAAAAACCACAAACTCTCCCACCCTGACCTGCCTCCAACCTAGGAGAGTCCCAAGGCACACCTCCCCTCCCTGCAGCAGGATCGCACCAGTGCTAAGAGGCTGTGTAAAAGCAGTAAAGAGGATTTACTGTGAAATGAAAGGGGCTTTAGAGGCAATAACTTTCCCGCCTCTTGACTTAAATGAATTGTGAACTTCAAAAAGGATAGACAGAGGGGGAGGGGGAGAGAGAGAAGCTAGTGAGTGCCAGGAGAGCAGCTAGTGGAGTGAATGGCAGGTCAAATGGCATTCTCAGAAGGAAAACCCCCATGGGATAGCAATAGGGTATTCTGGATAACATGGGTGGGAAGGGGCATTTGTGGTGCAGTGGTCAACACAGACTTGTGATCTTTTGAGGGAATATTCTGAAACAGCTCATTTTCCCAATAACAGTGCACTGGTGGTAAATCGATGACCACCCCTACATCATTCTGTTCTGCAATGCATCCTCAATGTTATCATATTATTACTGTCTGGAGATATACTATAACAGAACACAAGGGTGTGGGGCAGCAACAAAGCAAACCCAGAACATATGAAGTATGAGAAGTTATAAGATTTCAGCAGGAAGCTACCGACTAGAAGTAAAGCAGCATGTTCATCCCAAAACTTTTGCAGGCGTAAACAATATGGATAGTGGGATTGCATATACTGCAACTGCCCCAACAGCATCACGAGTGCACAATAGAAAAGATGTCTGAAAGGGTCCAGGAGAAGTAGCTGCCGAGATAGCAGGTGAAGACAGATAGCTATGGCCCCGGGGGCCCCAAGTCTAAGTTGGGAAGAAGAGAAGGAGTTGACTTTCCTCTACCATCTCCACAGTGCTCTTCTCTGAGGATGTCTTAAAAGGCAGATATTCTTACTGACTCCAAAGCAGCCAGGCATGTTGGTTTCTTTTTCCCGCAAGAGTGCCACAACATTGCCACCAGAGAGGCAGGATGAGAAGGGGCAAACTTGTGGGTGGGGTGGTGAGGTTAGAGCACAGGCTGAGCCACTGCCCTTTTCATACTCTGCAGGCATGGGTGGGGTGCTGGACACAGCCAGCCACCAAGGGGATGTGTTGCTTTGAGGCTGCTCCTGTGGTTACAACAGGTCACACATACTTCTCAAGCAGAACTCCCAAACAGGTTAAATTTCCTCTTCTTTTCACACGCACACTCTCAAAGCAAAAAGAAAAAAAAAGGTCTTTGAATGCAAAGACAAAAGACAAAGAAGACAGGGTGCAACTGTGCACCCCTCTTGGATGTGCAAGGCCCGAGATCTGGTCCATTTCTGTTAGGATCCTTTTCAGGGCGTGGACTGTGATCAGTGCAGGTGAACTGTGAAGTAATGCTCAGTTACATTTCCTAAGTGTATCTCCACCTACCCATCCTTGCTCAGAGAATTGGCAAACTGACAGAGCCAATATGTTTTCATCCGGCCTTGCAGGTGGAAGGCTTTTGAACTGGAGAGGGAAGGGAACCAAATCTGGGACCTTCTCCCTCAGCCAGGGGGCCTTTCCTTTTCTGGGGTTGTGAAGGAATCTCCTCCCAGCTCAGAAGAGCAACCAATCCTGAAAGACGATTGATTGATTGATTGATTGATTGATTGATTGATTGACTGACTGACTGACTGACTGATTCATTCAATTTATATCCTCCACCATGGAACCCAAGTTAGAGTATATAGGGTGGTTCTCAAGTAGTCCTATGCAGGCACTACCCAGACCTGCTACGCGTCAGCATGGTTATGGTGCAGTGTGCCTTCAGACCCCCCACCCCCACCTCCTCATTCAGCATGGAGCTTGGTTCACTTACCCAAGCTGCCTCCCATTTATGTCTTCTGGAAAGAGATACAACTCTCCATGGCTTCAATCATGCAAGCTCTGATAAGCGTGGGAATATGGGGGGGGGGGGTGAGGGACAGAAGGCGAGCCTGCCTTACAGCAGGGATTGGGGACCCTTGTCGCAGGTTATATCCAAATGTTGTTGGATCCTAAGCCCCCTTGCCACCTTAAAAGCAGGCCTTCTATTTCAGTCCCATTCCTGTTTTCCTCAGTCATCTCCTTCTCCTTCTTCCTTGCTATCTCCAAAAACAGACTCAGCCAGAGGGGCTCTTGGGCTCCCATTAACACATAGTCAGAAGGGAGGGGGGCTGGGGGGAATGGTGAGGAGGTGGGAAACCCATCTTCTGGCCATTGAGAGATTAACAACACAGCCTCCTCTCCCTTCCCCTGTTTCTGGGCTGCCATCCAGCTTCAGAGCCAGAGAACAGAGAGCGCAGATTGGGAGTTAGAGAGACATTGCCTCCCACAGCTCTGGGAAGGGAACAGCTCCTGGGAAGGGTGGGGGGAGAAAGCAGGGAAATTGTGGGGGGAGAGATCATGTGTCCTACCAATACAGAGAAAGACCTGGGCCTTCTGCCCTGCCAGCCAGCTAACCAGGAGGCTTTTGCGTCAGAGGAATGACTTGGAGCTGCTGCAAGGAAGCAACCTCCAGAGACCTGGGCACTCAAACAGCAAGGGAGACAGACAGGACTGTGAGCAACAGGCCAGTGGACCACAACAAGTACCCAAGAAACAGTCACAGGCTCAGACCCTTCTCCTTCCACCGTCTGTGACATTGTGTCATTTGGGGAGGGTTTGTTTTCTATTTATCACATGCATTTTTTTGTCCTGCCTTTCTTCCATCACAGAATGCAAGGTGAGGTTTCCAGTTGATCTTCCAGCCAGGCCAACTGACCAGCCCCAGCTCTGCTTAGCCTCTGGGACCATGCGCTTTGTCCACAGGCAGGGAAGGGAATATCAACAATCCCATCAGAAACAATGACTTTTACACAGGTCATGAAGTGGGCACGGGAGCCCTCAACTATCAAAGAGGGTTAATATTTTATTGAGGCAAACATCTATTTGGAAGCACACTCTTAGCTCAGTCCACTAGTTCTCACTGCCTTTTGTGGCACCTTAAAGACTAGCACAAGTCTTACGGCACAAGCTCCGATGGACTATAATCCACTTAATCAAATCTTTAAGGTGTTGTCCTAGGCTGGCCAGTGTATGCCTGTGTACGCACATATGTAAATGCATACACACAAAAGAAAAGGCCATAATTCAGTGGGACAGCATCAGCTTTGCATGCAGACAGTCCCAGATTCAATCGCCAATGGCATCTCCAGATAGGGCTAGGAACCCCCCTGCCCTGCCAGTTAGTGTAGACCAGGCTTCCTCAACCTCAGCCCTCCAGATGTTTTGAGACTACAGTTTCCATCATCCCTGACCACTGGTCCTGCTAGCTAAGGATCATGGGAGTTGTAGGCCAAAAACATCTGGAGGGCAGAGGTTGAGGAAGCCTGGTGTAGACAGTCCTGAGCTAGATGGAACAAGGTTCTGACTTGGGTATATGGCACCTTCCTTTGTTCCTCTCTGCAGGGAACACAAAGAGTGGGGCAAAATAGCCAAGAAACGCAAAAATGACAATCTATGACTATTCACTGCAAACCTCAACTGTATATAAGAAAAGCTTATTATAGTTTTATTTAATTCCACAATATACACAGCTGTAATGGTAAAGAGGTAGGTTATATCAGTAGTAGTAGCAAATAACTAACAGCAGCATCAAAACAGTAACCATTCACAAAAGCTTTAATTGGTGATATGTCAATTATGAAGGAAGGGTTTGTATCCAGCCATTGTGGCCCAGACCTTACATTTTCTGGGGGAGAACTGCTGTCTCTACCTTCAGCTGTGGACCTATGCTGGGGGTGCCAACTGGATCAAGCCTTACTTCCAAAGCTCAGAATGAAATGCAAGGAGACAACAGGGACCGCTGAGTCATCAAGAGCCACGCAACTTAACCATTTTGGCAAACAGCCCCCATGTCTGGAGATGACAATGCGAAGGAGCACCCACCCACCCCCTGAAAGCTGCTAGAATCAAACCCACAGAGGATCTGGGTGGAAGCCCTAGCTTAGCCATGGACTTACTGAATGGTCTCAATCAAAAAAATCTCTGCCTTCACCTCTGTTCCTCCATCTGCAAAGCAGGCATAATTCCAAGCCAGTTTAACAGGGGTAGGGGGAACGGACTGTGATGCCAAACACTCTGCAAGTTAGAACTCCTATCAAGTTTGCTGGCCAACACAATCTTGGCTCTGGGTCTTCACTCCCCTCCCCGCCCTCAGCCTCCTAGGGCTACAAAAAAAACAAATAAATAAAATTCCCAGGACTGCTGTACTTGGAAAGGAACTAGTCTGTTCCTCCTCCTGAGCACAGCACACACTCTTCCTCCTCCTGGCTCCCCACAACCTGTAACCTTGCAAGGGCCTTGGTATGTCAGGAAGCGATAAAACGGTCTTTCCTCGGAGCTGCATGTCACAGCCCAGCCTCCTTCGCCTCCACCTACACAAGAGACAGCAGATTCTTGGCCTCTTGCCAAAGCCACTGTCTCCACTGCAATTCTGTCTGCCTTAGAGCCAGCATGCGCGTGCGTGCGCACACACACAGCTTAGGGAAGAAGCGGCCACACACATACAGTGGCAGAAGTAAATGCCCACATGAATTCACAGCCTGCCCCCTCTCTCTTTCACACATCCCAATGCTAATACACTTACAGTTACATGGTGACTTAACAGCTTGGCCTGCCCAACCCCACATACATGACCTCTGTGTGAGAGTGTGCACACATACACAAATAGCCTCAGAATCAAGAAACATAGGAAGATGCCTTATACAAAATGTCTTTTACCAACAGCAACTGGTACAACAGCTACAACCGTTCCTGGACTGGGGAAGCTTAGCCGCAGTAGTTTATACGCTGGTTACTTCAAGAATGGATTACTGCAATGCACTCTTATGCGGGGCTTCCCTTGCTCTTGATCTAGAAGCTGCAGTTAGTGCAGAATGCTGCAGCAGGATAGCTGACAGGAGTGAAACCTTATCAGCATATATATAACACCTGTGCTCAGTGATCTGCATGGGCTGCCAATTTTCTACTGGGCCAAGTTCTATTGCAATATATAGCCCTGAACAACTTGTGACCAGTTTGTGAGATCGCCTTATCTCATATAAGATGTGAGATGATGTGCACACCAGAGTTATCACCAGGTTACAATAAAAAATAACTTGTGAGGTTTACAGCTACTTTAGGTGGGAAGTTGGTTTGTTTGGTTGCATCTGAGGAGATAGTGCTGGTATAATCTCTTAAGGGACGGGAATGGAGGGAAAGGGTGTGGAGGTTGAACCAGGCAGCTGGATTGTGCCAGCTAGATACCTCATCGGGTTGATTTCAGGGGCTAGACAGTTAATTGGCAAAGGCAAGGGATAGGGGTATCTGAGAAGCAGCATATAGCAGGAACTGGCAAGTGTACACGGGAGAAGGATCAAGCCGTCCTGGACAAAAGAAGAACAGGAGAAGCCCTGATTCACTGGCAGCAGACTGCAAACAGAATGCCCAGGCCTGAAGCTGGCCTTGCACATGGAGCTTATATAGGGCTCCCAGCCAATTAGAAGGCTGGGCTGGGAGCCAATCAGGGCCTGAGAACTCCCTGATGCAACAAACAAACATAGGGAAGGTTCTCAAGCCTTTTATGACGCCCAAGTGGCAGGCAGCTGTACCTTGGGAACTCAAGGATGGCGGGTTCTATTCCCAAGGGGAGCCAGGTTCCTACAGCCTTTCTGAAAACCCACAAGAACACTCATACATAAGCACCTTTTATTCCTTTATCTCTGCCCACCCCAACTGTGTGTTTTTAAACAATATATTTTAAAAGATATATAAATAAATTTATTATTATTATTATTATTAGAGAGTGTTGGAAAATGTCAGCCTATGCTGCCCAAATCACTTTCCAATTCACATATACCATCTATTAATTTGGCCCTATCATTAGGAATAGGAGAATCTGCTTATAAAGGGTCCATCTAACTTGGTACTGTCTGCACTGACTGGCAGCAGCTCTCCAGAGTTTCAGAGAGACCAGGCGCACTGAGTTGGGCCCCACGTGGGGGTCTGATGTGTGTGCATGACATCACACAGGCCAAGCCTGCCAGGACGCTCTGGCGATCACGGGGGTTGGGGAGGGCGGAGGGTGAAAATCAACCTCCAAGCCTCCCACCCCACGCCCCATCACTTGCCCAGAGGCAGCAGGTGATGGTGGCCCCCTCAATATTGGGGGGCTCCACCCCATGCCTCAAAATATTGAGGGGGCTGAAGCCCCTTGTACCCCATATACCCTGCATCCCTCCTGGAGACACTTCCAGTCCTACCAGAAGGTGACTTAAGTTGAACCTGGGACCTTCTGCTTACAAAGCAGGTACTCTAAGTTATACCTGTTCTCCAAAGATGCCACGCTCTGATGCCATCATTGGTTTGGCCTAATCTTAGCCTCATCTCCCACAAACTGTACCTGCCAGGCTTAGTCCCAAGGGAAAGATGACGGGTACTGTTAAAAGCATTTTTGTTTAGACAAGTCTACCTGGATATGTAGAATGCTGACATGCTTTAATCTGTTCTTAGTTTATTACTGATTTTATTTTTTAATGTTTTAAATAGTTTCTTTTGCTTATTTCCCCCCCTTTTACTCTTTTTGTTGTTTGTGATTTTTGCTGTTTTCAATCAAGAGGTATATCAATAAAATAAACAAACCTGGGAAACATGGAAGGGGAAGAAGGTTCCTAGTTCTCTGATTTCCAGTAGCAGAGGCATCCTTGGAATGGTTCTGAACCAGTCCCAATCAACCTGGTATCAATGGACGATTAATATAACCACACATGTGCACACACAAAGGAGGACATGTTCTGCATGTCTCTGTGGGCTGCTTCATATTACTGGCTTTTCCCGGCATTCATCACCCTCCCACAAAAGGTAATGTGTGAATGTAATGATACTGCGTTGGCAAATGCACAATTCAGACACAATTCAGGGAACCATAGCTGGCTGCAGTTCCCATACTGTGGACTACCTGGACTTGCCTCTGTGTAATGTGATATGTTAGCATAGAAGGGTTTTCTTTACGGGGAGGGGGAATAGTTGGAACAACAACAACACCACCACCTCACCCATCTGACTGGGTTGCCCCAGCTACAGTGGGCAGCTTCCAACAAATACAAAAGCATAATAAAACATCCAACATTTAAAACCTCCCTATACAGGGCTGCCCTATGCAACTGTCCTCATTCCTTATTATTGGCCCTGCTGGCTGGGGCTGATGAGAGTGGGAGTCCAACAGCATCTGGAGGGCCACAACTTCCCTGCCTCTGTGTTTAGTGATTTGAAATTGTCAACTGCCTAGAAGACACATTTGATTGAGCAGTAATTTTAAAAATCCGTTTAAAAATTGCTCAGTGTATGTAAACCTTTTGTACAGTGGAGTAGGCCATTTTTTATTATGAATTATGATTATTTAATTTTGATACCACTTCATGTATTAAAAATATCTGAGCAGTATACAAAAAACTGAAGCAACAGCAGACAACTTAAACAAAATATTACAAAAATACAGTTACATAGATAAATGTTACATTAGTACAAAGTTACATATAATTTCATTTTCCTTCAGACTTTGCACGCGCTCTCTCTCTCTCTCTCTCTCACACACACACACACACACACACATTTAAAACTGGCCAGCTGTGAGCTTCAGACCCTTGCTTTACAAAGAAAAGGCACTGAGGATGCCAGAGGTCCTTAACACTATAACTCCTAGTGCCAGCTTCCTTTAACCTTTGCAGACACACACTGTTCCCTTGCCAATGTGTACTGCCTGGCTCTGCCTCTGCTGCTGGCACAGGTGATATGCCAAGGTGTTCCTCTCTGCCCAAGGAATTGCAAGGCAGGAGTGTTAGAGGCACTGTGGCATCAAGTTCTGTTGTCCCCAAGGTCAACACTATTACATCTTCTTGCTGAGTCACAGGCAGTGCTTTCAAATTTGATCCAGGACATAGCAATGGAAGCTGCCATGAACAACTTCACCAACCAAACTCTTCAGCAAGGATGAAAAGAGAAACAGGAAAGCATGGAGCAAGTGACATTAACAACTGACTGGCACTTCCTAAATGCCATACAACAGGAAAAACACATCAGGTTAAAATAAGTGTCTTTTAAGGATCAATTTAGGCATTTTTATGCAGGGATGGGAAACTCTTGGGGTATAGTTGGACTCCAACTCCCATCAGGCCACAGCCATCATGGCCAATGGTGATGGGAGGGATAGTTCATTGGCATCTATCTGTAGGGTCATGTATTCCCCATCCCTGCTTTTATGGAACAACTTAGGATGGTGTGGAATCATGTAGGTTTCTATGTTCCACATTACTGAGCAGAATGGCAAGGAGCAACATGTCAGGTGCATACACAGAAAAGTAGGTTAAAAGTGACTGAAATAATTTAGATTACTGGTAGCTAGTGATTGATAAGACTATTGATAAGAACACATCTCATATAATTTCTATTGCACTCTCTCTCTCTCTCTTTTTACATATTTCCAAAATGCTTTCATTTGTTTTAAGAGAGGATACCACCGGGTTTCTCAAGAATGCAAAGGCCAAGCCTGCAAATGTGGGGGTATGGCAGTGGTGGGAGAAGAAAGCCTGACCCAGGACTGGCAGTACCAAAGAGGTGTGTTTCAACAGCCAGGGTGAAATGCAGAGAAGCTGGATAAGATAACCTTGAAAGCAAGAGCAAATCAGGATACAAGGCCTTCAACATTATGCATATCAGGAGCACAATGACCCAAACTTCACTGTCAACCAATATCCGTTGTTCTACCAGCTCCACAGTTGCAGAGATACCACCAGTTTTAGACAACAGTAAACATCACTCTCTGTTGCACTGGAAGGTGAATCAAGGCACAGCTATCTATCTATCTATCTATCTATCTATCTATCTGAAGTCACCCAGCCACAAGCAAAGCAGTCTGGATTCCCAGTCTCATCCCACTAGATTTGGATCTGTTCTAAGTACACAAGAGTCACCAGGTTGATCTCCAGAGCCAAGCTCTATCAACACAGCAGAGCTCCTTTCTGTAGCAATCACCTCTATTTGACTTAGATAAGTTATAAAATGGAGCGGAGGCTGAAAGGAGCAAATAATTAAGTCCTGGCCCTTCTAATTATCTCTCCCAGGCAAGCCAGTGAAAACAGAGACAGCGTGCACTTCAAAGCAAGAGCCAGCTATCCGAAACAAGAGGAAGCAAGGAAGCTAATAGCCCCAACGCTGCTTCCAAACAAGTCCCATTGTCAGGGAGGCTGGAGATTCTCCCTTTCTGCCTCAGTCTTTGTCCTTTCCCATTAGAAGCCGGTTTTATTTATTTATTCACAGTATTCAAATGCCACCCAGTAACAAAGTTCTCTGAGCGGCTTTACAACAACAATAAAAACATTTAACAAGCAATTATAAACTCGGGGGGGGGGCGCAAATGTAAAACAGCATAAAAACTCCAGCAGCAAAGAATAAAAATCAATGGATTTAAAAGGCCTGGTAGAATAAAAAAGGTATTCACTTAGCACTGAAAACAGTACAAAGGAGGCTCCTGGCAAGCCTCTTTGGGAAGAGCATTACACAAGCTGGGTGCCACCACTGAAAAGATCCCCTTCCTGGTAACCACCTCTGCATCTCATTCAGGGGTGAGAGGCAAAGGAAAAGAACCACTGAGGATGGTCCAGAGCGATAGTTCAGAATCCTTCTGACCCCAAGCTGCCATGGTCTTTAAAGATCTGGAAACAGACTAGAAGCCAGTGCAGATAACAAAACACTGCTGTAATATCAAATGGTCCCATTCCAGTTAACAACCCTGCCGCTCTGCTTTGGAGTAATATGCATTTCTGGACCATTTCCAAAGGCAGCTGCACATACAATGCATTGCAGTATGCATGTGTCACTGAAGATTGCCTCTTTCTTAATGTCAATAAATAAATAAAGTTGTTGGGGGGGCAAGATGATTTCATCACAGGACTTTGGCCTCCTAGGTGCATTACTACCTGTCTTTGCTCTTGCTCATTTTCCATGTTATTTTTGGCCAGGCAAAGTATACCCCCCCCCGACACATGGGTCTATGAGGACACACCCTGGGCTGCCCCCTCCAGGAGAGGTCCAGAGGGTAACAACACAAGAACAGGCCTTTTATATGATGGCTCCCCAGTTTGTGGAATACTCTTCCCAGGGATGCTAGCCCAGTGCCTTTACTACATATCTTCAGGCGCCAGGCAAAAACATTCCTCTAGAACCAGGCCTTTGGCCTTTAACTATCTGTGTGGGCTTTTAGAAGGGGACGGGATGTTCTTAATGTATTTCTCTTTCCTCTTGGTTTTAATGAATCTCAGTGATATTTGAAGACACATTCAAGTCACACACACCTGGAGGGAAAGTATTGCATTCTTCTATTGCTTACCCCAATCCTGTACAATGTCTTGCTCTGAAAGCTAACTACGATTCACCAGTCGTGTGGTGGCCCACCAGGGGCTCAAAAACCTAAGAATCAGAGGCCTATCTGGTTCAGCATTCTATTCTATCTGTGGCCAACCAGATGCCCCAAAGGGAAGTCCACAGGCAGGACCTGAGTACCATAGCGCTCTCCCTGGTTGTGCAGCTGACCCAAGACCACACAACAAGGATGTTGCCCAGCAACTGACAGACCATGGCACATGGTTAGTGATATCCATTAGGCTTGGTAGATTATAAATTGTGCTGTCTGGATTGTCCATGCAATGGCACCAAGTCCTTCTCTTGCTGTTTTGAAACATGCTGTGAATTTTGCTCATTTGTTCTTTTTATAATTAAGTCTTATTGTCTCTATGCTGGCTCTTAGGTTCCGTTTTAAAACTTTTTATATGCTGAAGTACTTTCTGATGTTCCTTTTGAATTGGTTTTATTGCTTACATTGTAAACCGCCTTAGAAATGCACTGGTTTTTAAAGAGGGGAGCGGGTACAGGAATCAAAACAAACTCTCTCCCAGCATCGTTGTCTCAAGTTTACAAGTATACTCCTGAACTACTTTACATGTGTAAGGTGTACTTAACAGAGTTTACCCCTTTCTTAGATATTAAGCAGCAAATTCAGAAGCATTTCTCAGAATCAGAGCTGCAAGGAAAGGTTATCTAGTCCAACACCCTGGTGATGCAAGGAATCCACTGCTTCACCATCCTTGGCAGATGGCTATCCAGTCTCTACTTAAGAACTATTAACAAAGCAGAGTCTCCCATTTTCTGAGACAGTCTGCTCCACTGCAAAATAAGTTCATCCTAATCTTAATCCTTTTTCTTATGATTTGAACCCACTGGTTCAGGTCCCATGTCTGGAATAGAAGAAAAAAAATTCACCCCATCAATATGAAGCAGACCTTCAAATACTTGTATGAATGGATCTGCTCACTTCTAATCTTTCTTTGGCATAAGAATCTATTTCTACTTCCCTCTCCAAGTCACAAAGACACACGTGGGCAAATCAGGGATGGGTGGGAGTTCAGTGTTAGAAGTGCAACAGCACGAGCATCCAAGCTGGTAGGTTGCATGCCTCCAGCCACTTCCCCAAATGCCCAAATTTCTGGGGGCTGCTACTGGTTCAGACATAACATTTCATGACGTTTAGAAGTCATCTGATATAAGCACAAACAGACCCAGAAGCAGTGTTAGAAATTAGCCAGGTGTGTTTTGCTTTCAGCATGGGTCCAATTGCGACTACAAGATTTCTGGGCGCCAGGTTGGCAAGCATATTTTTAAAACCTGCCTGCCTTAATAAAAACTAATACAATTTCCACTAGGGGTGAGCTTTTCCTTCTCGCATACTGGGGCAAGTGAACTGTTGTAAGAGCAAGCTACAGTCAAGCAATGTAGTTGAGATCACAAAATCATAGAATCATAGAATTATCGCATTGGAAGGGACCGCAAGGGTCATCTAGTCCAATCCCTTGGTGAACAGACATTCTGTTGTGGCAACCGCAACCTATATTTAAGGTGCCATTTGGCACCTAGCTTATATATTTGAGTTTCTAACACTGCTCAAAAGCACTAGTTGAGAATGGGTGTCTGTGGCATTTTTTTCCACACTCAGCAGAGATTTTGCAAAAAAGTTGTTGCATGTTAAAAATCTATTCCCATTACGTGTGTGCACTTTAAATTTGTTATAACAAAATGGACACAAGTTGCTAATCAGCTTTTTTAACAAGGTAATCCTTCTGTAGCATTATGTGGCAGAGTGTATCCTAGATTAACAGATATTGTAAAAGTTTGTTGGAGGTTAAGATCCCATGGGATGGGAGTTTGGTAGCAAACAGAATGGAGAAGCTAGGCAGGCTAGAAGAAACACATGCTCCAAGATGCACTGTGCCAGTCTCTCTCGCATGGCCTCCCGAAAGCAGGCTAATCCATGTGCCTAGATCTCATGCTGCTAACCTACCACAGCTGTCTCCAAACTTCCCAAAAATACATTCAACTGATTCTAGGACTCCTCAGACTGAACCCAACCAAGCCAAAAGGCTGTCCAATGGAACCTGCTTCAATTCCACTTTCCCCTAAGCCTGGAGAAAAGCTTAAAAAGAACACTTGTAGAGTGTGTTCCTGTCACCCCTGAGAAACCTCAACCAACCCTCACACTTTTGGTATCAATAAAAAGTGCATCCAGGTTAGAGTGGGAGATTTCAGCCCAAGGGCTTGGTCCAAACAAAGGTTTTCACCTTAAAAATCAGGGCTACTATCAACCAATAATACCACTCCACAAACCTTTTCCCTTTAAAACAACAACAACAACAACAACTATGACTCCTATTTGCCATTATTACACAGATATGGTTCTAAAATAGTTCACCTCTCTGAGCATGTACAGAGCTCCTTCTTTCAGCACGGAGAGAAGTCAGCCAACCACACACGCGGGGACTTGAGCCCCCGCCCCCTTCCTATTACAAGTTTCCTCCACCCACCCCCCCGTCCGAAATCCACAGCAGTCCAGACAGCCAGCAACAAGCTGAACTTCCCGCGGAGGGAGGAAGCCGTGGCGGCGGCGGCAGCGGCCAGCAGCAGGAGCCTCCTCCTCGCGCGCCTCCCCCGCCCCAACTCCGCGGTGATGGGCGCAGGAAGGAGACGGAGAAGCGCGGCACTCACCGATGATGGGCGGGCGGCCGCTCCAGCGGGGGCTCCTGTCCTCCATGGGGACAGCCGGCGGGGGACGACAGGATCAGCAGAAGCGGCGGCGGCGAGACCCTCGCGAGGCACTGCGGTCATCCAGCCGCCGGAGGCGAGGCGGCCGGCCAGGGAAACTTTTTTCCCCGGGCCCGGCGGGAGTGCGCGCGGCGGGGGGGCGGGGGAGGCAACTTCTCGGCAGAGGAGCGCCGGGCTCAGCCGCTCGCTTTCTCGGGCTCCGTGTGTGCGTCTCTCTCTCCCCGCCTCACTTCCTGCTTCTGGTGCTTCTCTTTCCCCGCCCGCGGCTCCGCTCGGCCCAGCCCAGCTGGGCTACTCCTGTTCCAGGAGCTGCAGCCACCGAGTGACTCACCGGCTCCAACCGGGCGACGGCAACTCCGCTGGCCGAGCCCCCTCCCGGAAAAGGCCGCCGGGGGAGCACGTGCGGAGCGGGGGGAAGAGCGATCTTGCCTCTGGGGAGGAGGGGCTTCGGCGCCCACGGTGGCTCCCACCCGCCAGGAGGGATCATCTCACCCCCGCCCCCCCCCCAAAAGTCCTGGGCGTGTTTACTGCGAAGTAAAGCCCCAACGAATGTCAGCGGTAGACTTGTTCCCAAGTCAACCTGCGCAGAAGTGTAGCTTTCCAACCCAATCCCGGGCATGGCCAACTTGGAAGCAACCCCACCAGCGGGACTTGCTCCCAAGACAGACGAGTGAGGGGGGCGCTGGGATTAAAACTAGTATTCGATCCCCAGGTGGGAGCAGGAGGGAGACTTGTGGATACTGAAGACTGAGGAGAATAAACTCTGCACATGCTCCGGAACATGTCCTCCTTTTTCTTCTTCCTCATTTAATTAGCATTTTTAAGAGATGTGGCCTAGCACCATTTCTCTACCCCGCAAGGAAGTAGGAGGTTGAAGGCCGAGGATGTGGAGAACAAATAGGAGAGAGACCTGAGAGATTAAATTCTCCATCAGCCTTTGGCAACCTGGGGCTGATAGTAGTCTCAATCAGATGGAGGGCACCAATCATAGTATATGTCCCACCACTAACTCTGCCTGCCTAAAGATAGGCCCCTGTGACTTACATGGGGTGGGGGAAAGGCGTATTCTGGATGGCTGGCCAGATGGGGTTTGGAACTGCTGCAGGCTGAGAGGCAGGCTGAATTTCAGCCAGTAAAGATTTTAGTCAGTGACCCCCAAACAATCCAAGAAAGTCCACCATGCAAGGGCCATGCAGCTCATTTGAGCGGTAAAGACGTCTTGGAGCCTTTAACAATTTCTGTGCTTTTTATGCTGTATTCTGAATCGTTGTAATTTGCCTTGAGTGCTACTTGGAAGAGGTTTTCGACATTTAAACAAATGCCTGATCCCAGGACTTGAGGAAGCACAAAAGGCCAAAATGGCAGGGGCCTTCCCCTTGCTGCTGAGCCTACAGAGATAAGCAGACCTGGGGAAGGGGGAGGGGGGCATGGCTGCTCTGGAAAGCTTTGCATGATGATTTACTCAGTCCACTGACCAGCCACCTGCTGGAGAAACAGAAAACCACATGGCCGCCTGTAACTGATGTTTTTGTGCCTCCAAGGTAAGAGGGGATCCCCATGAGGAGCAGGCAAATAATGCAGGAACCTTCTGCAGCATCTTGACACAAAACCCTTTCAGACTATCTAGTGCCCTCTCTAACTCTTGCAGAGTTGCACTTGGGGAACAAAACCAGTCACCCAAGCTCACCAGGAGATGTTTCATAAGGGCATAGGAAGAGCCTGGCTGCTGGATTAGGCCAATGGCCCATCTAGTCCAGCATCCTGTACTCACAGTGGCCAGCAAGATGCCCATACATGAGTGCAACAGCACTTCCCACTTGTGATTCCCAGCAAGTGGTATTCAGAGGCATGATGCCTTCCAGCAGTACAGGTAGAACATAGTCATAGCCATCACAGATGCCAAGCTGTGCACTGGAGGAAGCTTGATCAATCTCAGCCCCCGCCCTATCAAGCAACAGTATGATTTAGGCTTGGAAAAATGGACATAATATGCTTCAGGATGAAACTTCCATTTATTCACAGATTACACCTTTAAGATGTCACAAGGCTCTTTGTTGTTTTTGCTACAACAGACTAAGAAGGCTACCCTCCTGGGAATATAGATTCTTTTTCTCCCTCTCTCCCAAATAATCTAATTAAACAGGTACTAAAACAATTGTTTTAGGGACGTGGGTGGTGCTGTGGGTTAAACCACTGAGCCTAGGACTTGCCAATCAGAAGGTCAGTGGTTCGAATCCCCGCGACGGAGTGAGCTCCCATTGCTTGGTCCCTGCTCCTGCCAACCTAGCAGTTCGAAAGCACGTCAAAGTGCAAGTAGATAAATAGGTACCACTCCAGTGGGAAGGTAAACGGCGTTTCCGTGCGCTGCTCTGGTTTGCCAGAAGCAGCTTAGTCATGCTGGCCACATGACCCGGAAGCTGTACGCCGGCACCCTCAGCCAATAAAGTGAGATGAGCGCCGCAACCCCAGAGTCGGCCACGACTGGACCTAATGGTCAGGGGTCCCTTTACCTTTACCTTAAAACAATTGTTACATTCTTGGCCCACAAAATGGACAAGAGGTTTGTTCCCTGCTATCAGTTCAGGGGGAATCCAAGGAAATAATGGTGTGCTTTTTAAACAGGTAATGGGTGTTTTCCATGGTATTAATAATGTCTTATATTTTCAGTGTATATAGATAATGTTCTCTTTTTGCAGTAATGATTAAAAACCAGAAGGGAAGGAGGTGGGGAATGTCAGAGGACAAGCACAGCAGAATCAATGGCTATGTTCTACCTCCACTTTTGGAGATAGCATGCCTCCGAATACACACTTTTATTTATTTGTATTAAATTTCTATACCACCCTTCATCAGATGGCACAGATCACAGGGCAGTTTACAATAAAAACACAAAAATACATGACATAGTAAGAAACAAAAACAATACCCCACCCCCAGTTTAAAAGGCCATAGACTGTTTAATTAGCCAAAGGCCTGGCACCTGAAGATAAAGTTTCTGTAAAAAGTCCTGCTTGTAGGCATCCCATAGGCACCTGACTAGCCACTGTGAGAACAGGATGCTGGGCAAGATGGTCTATTAGCCTGATTCAGCCTCCTGGCTCTTCTTACGTTGTTACACTCTAATAAACTTTCCTCAGGACACTTGTTGAACTCCCAGCTCTGCACTGCTGCCAGGATGTGCTCCCCAGTGGCTTTCTCGCTCTCTCTTCCTATCCTTGCTTGAACTAGACCACCCAGTTCTGACTGCACACTCTGCAAGCACCCTCCCTTGCCATTTTTTGTTTGTGTGTGTTTAATATGTGAAATTGAAAGGAACAAATGTGCTTATCGGCAATTCTCACATGGTACAAAAGCAGACGTTTATCTTTCCACCTTCACTAATCTAGAGCAAGTTTATGTCTATAATTTCTCCCCCTTAATTTTCTGAGTTGAATGCATTTGTGGTATTAGTATACAGTGGTACCTCAGGTTACAAACACTTTGGGTTACAAACACTTCAGGTTACAAACTTCGCTAACCCGGAAGTAGTACCTTGGATTGAGAACTTTCCCCAGGATGAGAACAGAAATTGTGCACTGGTGGTGCGGTGGTAGCGCCTGAGGTTAAGAACGGACCTCAGAATGAATTAAGTTCATAACCCAAGGTACCACTATAAATATATGAACCAATTGTGAACAGTATGTTTTATATAGAAAATGCATCCATGTGCACAGTCCTTATGCACACTAGACCCAGTGTGTTTATCATACACATATGCACAAGAAATACAGCACATAGTTTGTAAGTTATTAACACTCCCAAATAAAACTGTCACTCCAAACTTCATATGTTCATACAGTACTAAACATTTTGAGTTGTAGCCAATGTTAGTTCTAGCAAGAGTAGAGTAGACTTATTGAAATTAATGAGCATGAGCAGCTTAAGTCCATTGCTTTCAATCAGTTGGCTGAGTAGAACTTAACACCTCCCTTTCTGCACAGGGCAATAAGCTCCCACATCACACTTGCATTCCTTCTCTGGAGGAATATGTGTCAGGATGAGCCATGTGAATTGCTGGAGAAAGGAGGGGGTTGCAGACCTCCCATGGCACAGCCAACCTCCGTGCTTAACCTTGTCTCACCCGCCTGCAATTGGCAGGGCTTTGAGATCTCCTCCCTCCTTGAGTGCCAGCCAAGATCCTGACCAGGAACACAAAGGCCTTGCCTTGAGGAGTCGGTGCACGAAATACAGCAGGCATCTAACATGCCATTACTCAGTGTGTCTGCCAAGCGACTCTGGTAATTAACACAGGCAACTTCACATGGCCCGTTCCAGGCCACAGCTCCTGCTCCCAGCTGGCTGGCAGTAAATAGCTCACAAATTACCAAAGACCCTCCCTGACCCCTTATTCTGGAAAGACACCACCAGGTGGCTCTAGAAGGAAGCAGAAGGAACTCTACAAGCTTTTCCTAGACCTCTGTATGGCGTTCCCTTATAGGAAGTGCAGCAGGGAGCTAATAAATCCTTTGCTAAATTACAGCAATTGTATTGTGTGAACACATGGCCCCGCTCTCCCCGTGCTCTTTCCAAAGGTCAGAGGCCTCAGCTGTGGCCAATCAGGACTGCCTCACAGTCACTCACTTCCCAGACTCCCTGCCGCACTGACACCAATACTCCACAGCTTGCTGAACTGGAGGGCTGCCCAAGCCATTTTGGGAAGGGCCATAGCTCAGTGGTAGAGCATTTGATTTGCATGCAGAAGGTCCCAGGTTTAATCCCCAGTAGCATCTCCAGGCTGGGCTACAAATGTCCCCCATCTGAAACTCTGGAAAGCCTCTGCCAGTCAGTGTAGTAGACAATACTGAGTTAGAAGAATCAATGGCCTGGTTCAGCATAAGGCAACTTCCTGTGTTCCTTGAGGGCTAGCTTCTTCCTCCTGCAATTTTTCATAACAGCAGGTGGAGGAGGAAGCCAATGCCTCATCCAAGCAGGAGCTCTACACTCTCAGCATAGAACAGGCCCGGAAGGTGGGGTGCAAAGCATGTGTCTGTGTGTAAGAGAGAGTGAAAGAAACGCCTCCTCTAGGAATGCTGCAGTTCCTGACCAGGGAGGATGTTAAATTCCCTGGAGATGGCACTCAGCCAGACCTAGCTTTGGGATAGCAAAGGCTCAGGAGTGGCCTCCTTTGACCTATCAGCAAGTCACTGCTTGGAAAGGAAGAGAGAAAAATATATTTTACATGCAGACTGGGACATCTGGGTTTGGTCTCAGCAAGTGGAACTTCATGCAACAGTCCCCCCCCCCCCAAAAAAAAAGCCCTGGCAGGAATTGCACAGGAGCTCAAAAATTTCCCTTAAGGAGAGCCTTACTAAGAAGCTACAGTGGACACTCGGGTTGCAAATGTGATCCGTGCAGGATGCATGTTCGCAACCCACAGCATTCACAACCGCGTCTGCGCACACACGGGTTGCAATTCAGCGCTTCTGTGCATGTGCAACCGCCAAAACCCCGAAGTAACCCGTTCCGGTACTTCCAGGTTTTGGTGGTCCATAACCTGAAAAGAAGCAACCTGAAGCAGATGTAACCCGAAGTATGACTGTATTGTGTTCCTTACCACTAGGAGAACCACTGTCAAAGCAGGCTGCTGGTGAATGCTCTTGAATGCTAGCTGGAGCTCTGCTTCAGGTCACATCGAAAAGTCAGCTGGAAAAGTGTGTGTGAGAGTGTGTGTGTGTGTGTGTGTGTGTGTGTGTGTGTGTGTAGATAGATAGATAGATAGATAGATAGATAGATGATAGAAAGATACACTTATTGAAAGCCAAACTGAAGAACACATTATCTGGCTCTCAAACTTGAGATTAGCCTGTATTAAGACTACTCAAAGACCCACTGCTGCCAGGTTTGCATCACTTATTGTGGGCTGAAATCTCATTACTCTCATAGATAAGAAGATCATCTGAACAGAGCCCCATTGCTACACACACCCGACGCTGAGTTCTACCTTGTGCCACTCCTCACTTATCCACATGTATGAATGGATTTATTGGACACACACAAACAAGCACACTCCCAACTGAAACAAGGAATGCAGTGCTTACTTGTAGCTGTTTGAGCTGCACCCTCCACATCCAAACCAGCCCTGTAATCCTGAGCAGCTCCGTTCCCCACAGCTGTGCTTTCCACGGGGCCCGATGGGCGTTGGGCAGCCTCACTGGCAGCTAGTTTCAGAGCAGGTGCCTCTAGAGGAAAAGCAGATGCCTGGAATAAAAGGAGAAGAAAAGACATGAGGGACCCTTCCAGGCAGTACAGAAAATCAGCTCTGAAAACAAGTCCTACCATATACACATGGACTGGTGGGGGTCAGCACACAAGATTTCCAAGACAGAAGGTAAATAAGGGCCCTTCCAGGCATTCTTTCTATGGTGCATTCATGATTTGTGCTCATAATGGTATTGGGGCAGTCACAGGCAATCCCACTTTCAATGCTGTGTAAGTCCTGCAACGTCCTGCTGAAATCCTGTAACTTTTCACAACATACATTTTCTTTATTTATGGAAAGTATTTATATACTGCTGTATATCATTAAAAGAATCTATAATTAAAGCATGTAAAAAAATTAAATCACAGACTATCAAGTATTATGGAAAGAGGAAAACATTTTCAGCAGGCGTTTAAAGGTTGAAACAGAAGGCACCTGCTGAATCTATACTAGCAGATCATTCAACAGGACTAGGCTGATCACACTAAAGGCTCCATTTCATGTTGATGTCAAATGGGCCTCCCCAATTCAGGAGTCAAATGTGTTTCATTCCCCCCCCCCCCGCTTTTGCTGTGCTATATATAGTCTAATGTGCCCCTTCAGATACCAACAATTCAGCAACATTGGGGAAACACTACAGAACAACTTACAAAGTGGAATGATAATGTGGACACGCCTGTATAAATCCACCACACTATTATTGCATAAATGACATATTGCAGAATACACCCACACATAAAAACACCACTCTGGAGGGACCATTTGTTTTTGCTTGAGCTTGCATGTGCCAGCTGAGAAGGAACAGCACACTGGTTCTGAGCCAGTTCTACCATGAGCAGGAGTTTGCTGTCCACGGGCCTCCAGGTTTTCCTTGTCAGGACCTAGGCCAGTCTTCTTCTGCATGGTGGCCTTGAGAGGTTTTGGACTGCAACTTCCTTCAGTTCTAGTTAGCATTCCCTAATGGATAACAGAATAGAATCATAGAATTGTAGAGTTGGAAGGGACCACAAGGGTCATATAATCCAACCCCCTGCAATGCAGGAATCTTTTACCCAATGTGGGACTTGAACCCACAACCCTGAGATTAAGAGTAGGATAATGAATGGTCTGGTGCCAGTTGGAACTGAAAACATCTGAAGGGCACTAGGTTGGGGAAGACTCAGCTAAATGATGAATGCTTGGGAGGGAATGATCTGAGGAAAAGGGTAGGAACCAAAGCACATATCTTAACCAACAAGCTAAAAATGTGCAAGACATTGCATGTTCTTAGGCAGTATCTGCATCTGCCAAACCCATCAGACTAACTTATGCACAACCAATTGTGAGGTACTGTCTGTAGCACAAAACATTTGCACTGCATCAGCAGCAACCTAAGCACCCGAAAGCAGTAAACAGTGAGACTCTTCCCTGAGCAGCTCATTGCAAAATGAGCTTGCTTCTCTGCTTGCCTATGAACACCTTCTTTACAATAAGGTAGCACAGCTGCATGCAAAATTTGCAATCTGTGCTAGTGATGGGATAGTAAAAATGGGCTGCTTGACACAAAAGCAACATTTGAGCTTGGAATGGGAAGAGGCAAAGTCTGAGTGGCCTGAGCAAAAATAATGTGAACTGGTTCTCAGTGTGGAATTCTTCTGTACAGCACTGTTCTTGACTGAATATATTATTATGGTTGGTTTACTAATAAAGCTGGATTAGTGATGTCCAAAGGTGCACAACCTGTCCTGTGACTCTCACTCCACTTTAGACTGTCTGAAGCCAGTATGGTCTTGGGGCACAGCCAACTTGTCAGCAAAACAACCCAGTCCTGTCCTGTGTGGCTTTGAAGATGGAAGAAAGCGGGTGTTGCAGCCCAGGCTGAAGTGAGAGCAACAAAGAGGTGCAACCTGCTCCAGCCAGTCCTTGTTCCACCTTCCTTCAAAGTCAGCTTGAGTCTAAATAGTGACATCCTTTTACTTCCATCCCCCCTCACACCCAATAAGATTGGCTCTGTGTGTGCTACAATTCTGCACAAGCATGAATCATGTGGTACAGTAGTACCTCGAGTTACAAACGCTTCAGGTTACAAACTCTGCTAACCCGGAACAGTTACTTTGAGTTGAGAACTTTGCCCCAGGATAAGAACAGAAATTGTGTGCTGGTGGCGCAGTGGCAGCAAGAGGCCCCATTAGTGAAAGCACGCCTCTAGTTGAGAACAGTTTCAGGTTAAGAATGGACTTCCGGAACGAATTAAGTTCATAACTAGAGGTACCACTGTACCATGGTACCTCAGGTTACATACGCTTCAGGTTACATACACTTCAGGTTACAGACTCCGCTAACCCAGAAATAGTGCTTCAGGTTAAGAACTTTGCTTCAGGATACAAACATAAATCGTGCTCCGGCGGCGCAGCGGCAGCGGGAGGCCCCATTAGCTAAAGTGGTATCTCAGGTTAAGAACAGTTTCACGTTAAGAACAGACCTCCAGAACGAATTAAGTACTTATCCCAAGGTACCACTGTTCTGGGCAAAGAAATCAACTGTGTAACATTTTCAGCTTTCTAGCCTTTATGTTTGCAAAGAAAGGCTTCAAAGTTTGCTCTTACCATTGCCTCATATCTGTCTGAAGCACATTAAATTATACAGATTAATTTACTACATATAGTATTCAGAAATTCTTAATAAACACTGCAGAAAATAAATAACACAAAACAGATACAGTACATTGTGCACATGTACTTAATTAGCACAACTTGCGCCCAGTGTAAATTTGTTTCTTTCATGTTTTTCATGCTTTTTTGTAGGTGCATAATCTAGATATTACTAATTTTAAAAAGGATGTGTACTGCTGTGCGAAAGTCCTGATTTCAGGCTTTCCACAAGTTAGCCACTTTGAGAAAAAGAATACTAGACTACATGGGCCTCTAGCTTTATCCAACAGAGTTCTTCTGTAAATTTTTATTTTTAGTATCATCATCATTATTGTCATTATGAGTACATAGTGCTCTGATTTCCAGCAGAGGGTGTACCCCCCCCAAAAAAAACCCTCTTAAGTTCCAACACCTCACATTCTAAAATTAACTGCTCCAACCACAACAGCATAGTAGAGAGAACACCCCCACAAATGTACAAATGAGCCTTTCATGTAGAGGACAGAGGATCTGAAACCCAAGACGGGTGGACAGGGGATACGCCCCTGAAATGTGAGCCACACAAATAAAGGGCACCTCCAGATGACCTGTTTATTTAGAATTCATTCTTATTTGCTTGCACAAAGCTTATGCGGTGGTTAGACTGTGTCTGGTTTTTAATGAGCATTTGTTCTGATTTGTTTACAGGGTGGTTATATGACAATCAGCATTCTTCCAAAGTTGCTTGCATGGTGCTAATTCATCTTCATCTTAATCATTCATTCATCCCACACCTTTCAAAGCATTTCCCTGTCAATTGACTAACTGCAAAAAGGCTGTGTGTATGTGTGATACACAGTGAATGCTCGAGTTGCGAACATGATCTCTACCCGGAAGTTACCCGTTCCGGTACTTCCAGGTTTCAGTGCGTCCTTAACCCGAAAATGCGCAACCTGAAGCGTCTGTAACCCAAGGTATGACTGTGTGTGCGTATATGTATATGTGTGTGTGTGTGTGTGTGTGTGTGCGCGCGCCTGTGAGGTATATGAAATAGAGTGTTGGACTAGGGCCTGGGAGAGACTAGGGTTCAAATCCCTACTCAGCCATGAAGCTCACTGGATGACCATAAACCAGTTACTCCCTCTCAGCCTATCCTACCTAACAGGGTTGTTGTGGGGATTAAACAGGTATGCAACCTTGAGCTCCCTGGGGGGGGGGGGAAGGTGGGATGTAAATAAATTTGTTGGGAAACAGCACTTTAAACCACTTAAAATGTGCAAACTTCAAGTTACAGCATGTGTCTGAATCCCTCCTGAAAAATCGTGACAGTCTGAAGTCCCCCAAAGGGTGTAAACTCCCCCTTCTTCCACACTGCTATTGCCTCTCCCCTCTCCGTGCTGATTTATGAGCGTACAGGCCTCGAGTTGACATGTAGAAAGGATTTTTTTTTAATGTTGATCCAATTTTTTTTAAGGATTAGTCCTCTAAAACCAGGGCAGCTAAATAAGATGAATGGCGCGTGCAAGCTCCGTCGCAAACCTCTTAGGTTCAATGAGGCACACATACGAGCAAAGGCGTATAAATCTACCATTTGTTTCCTGAAACGGTTTAATTTATGGGGACCATATGGTAATGCCCCACACCAACCACTGGCGCTCAGCAAATCCCACAAGCCTTTTGAGTGGCAGCACTTACTGACTCCCAACTGGCAGTGTTCCACACAGCTGCCTGGGCATGACCAGCGGCTTGGGACACAGGTCACCCTCATCCTGGAACTGAGGAGGAAAGCTCAAGAAGGACCCAGGTGATGCTTTAGTTCCCCAGGGCTTGTTAAAGAAGATCTAGTCTGCTTGTCTCTTGTACAAATCATTCCTAGAGACTGATTATCCTTAAAAGAGGAAGAAAAATGCCACAGCCCCAAGTTTAATTGGAAAGCAAGTGGCAGTGTTTAGTCACTGATATCCTGCCTTTGTTTGCTGATGGGGCTAAAGGAGGCATACATAGGATTCCTAAGCAACCTCCAATCCAGGCACCAACCAGACCTGGACCAGCTTAGTTTCAGCAAGGTTGTATGCCTTCAGACCATGCTCTTTGTCACAGTTTTGTAAGAATGTAAGAGCCTGCTAGATCTGGCCAATGGCCCATCTAGCTGAACATCCTGTTCTCACTGTGGCTATCCAGATGCCTGTGGGAAATGAATGATGCAAGGAATGATGCTTCAGGAATGGCAAGAGCTCCAGGTGACCTGTTGTGGTGCAAGAAGCTGCACTTGATGGACCAAACCAACAGTTCCACCTTGCCCAATGCTTTGCCTCCAACAATGATCAGCTAGATCAAGTATAAGAAACTGGATCTGCCCCACCTCTGCAGGCCAGGCTTGACAGCTGGGTGGGGGCTGCCCACCTATCAATCACCTGATGGGATTCATATGTCATCTGGAGAGCCAAAGGTTCCCCACCCCTGTGTTAAAATACTCCAATTTGGGACTGAGATCTTGACCACTTTCCTTTCTGGAAAGTTTTCACATATAGAGCAAATGTTAGTCAAACATGATCCCAACTCTGTCTGGAACCTCCACAAGGCCACCACTAATCAGTCCCTCAGCTGCCCACACCCCTAAATATAAGCATTCAACTTCATCAGAATTTCATCAACTTTTACTTAAAAAAAGTAAAACACACACCATATGTCTAGCCCTGAGGACAGGAAAGTGAAGATACATTTGAAAGTGTGGGGGCAGTGTCTAGTAAAGCCTCAGAAGCCATAAGGAAGGCTGTATCCTACTACTAAGTTATTCACAGAGTAGACCCACTGAAATTATAAGGCCTAAATTAGCCATGTACCTTAATTTCATTGTGTCTGCTCTAACATGGGCTACCACCTATCCAACTCTTTGTTCATCTCCTTAATGAGTAGAAACGATGATTTAGGCAAAATAAGCATACCTATGCAGATTAGCACACCTTCTATATATAGGTCATAGAATTAAACTATTATTGGTGTAGAATTTACTCTGCCCTACCCTGGATGAACTAACATACTTCCATTTTGGCTTCTTGGCTCCTTTAAAATAGTGATATATGTTTTTGCTTGCTAGAGAGGTGTGGGAAGGTTATTTAAGGTAAGTATTTGGAGAGATTTCAACTGTTAAGGAAATGAGTCAATTGTAGGTTGGCCAGTGTTTAGCTAGAAGTGAAGGGAAACTGAACATTCAAAAGACATAACAGCCCCCTTCCCCTTACTGCATGCTAACCTGTAGTGGAGGACCTTCTAGCTTTGCAGAAAAACAAGTGTGATATCCCAATGGAAAGATTACACAAGTCATGAGCGGAGTGGATGCATGCTTGCGACGTAACATACACCAGGTGTGTAAATATGTAATTAGGGAGTTAATACAGATCCAGGCTATGAGTTATCTGGTTCAAAGTGGGTGGCATGCTTGTTGCTACCAAGTCAAGCTATTTTAAAAGGTGAGCACACACACACTCACACTGCACACTTTTCAGTACATGTCCCAAAGGGTTAATGTAAGGGGAATATGACCTGCTTTGAAACATGTGAGGGTCTGGCAATCTTAGTGCAGATGTTGGAGAAATGCAGCTCAAATCCCTGCTTAGATACAAAAACTTCCTACATCTCTGTGTGGCAAGTCATTTCTTAGGATAAGAGAGGAACTAAGAAAACATAAGAGGTTTCTGAATGCCTCATAGAAACTGTCTATTTCCCTTTACATATTTCACACACACACACACACACACACACACACACACACACACACTGCAAGAAGATCAAACCTATCCATTCTTAAGGAAATCAGCCCTGAGTGCTCACTGGAAGGACAGATCGTGAAGCTGAGGCTCCGATACTTTGGCCACATCATGAGAAGAGAAGACTCCCTGGAAAGGACCCTTATGCTGGGAAAGATGGAGGGCACTGGGAGAAGGGGACAACAGAGGACGAAATGGTTGGACAGTGTTCTCGAAGCTACCAGCATGAGTTTGACCAAACTGTGAGAGGCAGTGGAAGACAGGAGTGCCTGGCGTGCTCTGGTCCATGGGGTCACGAAGAGTTGGACCCGACTAAACAGACTAAACAACAACAACAACACATACATACATACATTCTATCATCTCTCCTTACCTTCATATGAGTGGATGAGTCCCAAAGTGTTAAGATGGACTGTTTTACTTCTAACTACAGGTGAGGAATGCTGCCTTTGAACTATTAAGAGAAAAAGACTAAAACATTCATATGGGAAAAGCTGCACATCTGAGAGGTAGATTCTAACTATGCCCTTTCCTTGCTATGTTGGTCTATTGGCAAAGGGAGATAAACACAGCAGAGCTTAAAAAATGTGATCCCACCTCCACATCCCCAGCAGTGGTACAGCTATTTTGCTTTGTATGCATTTGTGAACTGGATACAACAATTAGTTGAAGGGATATGGTTATGCACGTGAAGGGTGGGGTTATGCTAATGAAGCTGCAAGCTTCATTCTCAATGGCTAAGGTCACCAGGAACAGGAAACAAGGATATAGTCAGCCCCCTAATGGTGCCCCTGGAAACACAGAAAGCTTCATTTTCTCCATGTGGTTCCCATTCATCTTATGGAGAAACTTAAATACTGCCCTGGGAGGATACTATTGCAGCAAAAGCAAAATCTGCTCTCCAGCCCTGACCCAGGGTGCCTGAGCTCCACAGACAGACATGTGCAAATATCTGTGGGCACAGAGATATGTCCTACGTTGTTCTTGTTGTTGTTGAGTCATGTCCAACTCTTTGTGACCCCATGGACCAGAGCACCTACCTACCTAGTCCTCTACAATTACAAGCCATCCCTCCCACACAGCCCACTCATCATAAAGGCAACTAGGACGTGGGTGGCACTGTGGTCTAAACCACTGAGCCTCTTGGGCTTGCTGATCAGAAGGTCAGTGGTTCGAATCCCCGTGACGAAGTAAGCTGCCGTTGCTCTGTCCCAGCTTCTGCCAACCTAGCAGTTCGAAAGCATGCCAGTGCAAGTAGATAAATAGGTACCGCTGTGACAGGAAGGTAAACAGCGTTTCTGTGTGCTCTGGTTTCTGTCACGGTGTTCCGTTGTGCCAGAAGCGGTTTAGTAATGCTGGCCCGATGACCCGGAAAGCTGTCTGTGGACAAACACCGGCTCCCTCGGCCTGAAAGCAAGATGAGCGCTGCAACCCCATAGTCGTCTTTGACTGAACTTAACCATCCAGGAGTCCTTGACCTAAAGGCAATTATACCTAATATGATACATTTTTATAAACACTTATGTGAGTAGCTTGGTGCTGCTAAAGGCTAGGGAAGAGAAACTCTTTGCTAAGTGCAGACTTGTGTAGGCTGAAAAGCTCTACCCCCTCAAGAGGATGTCTGCAAACAACCCTGGAGCTCCCTGCCACAACATCTGGTGATGACAACTGGGTTAAATAGTTTTTAACAGTGGGGGTCAGATACATCAGTGAGGTCTGTCAGAATGGCTAGGGGTCTAACGGGGAGAGGGGACTGGTTTATTGGGTGTCTTTTGGTTATTGCTTTAACCTCTGTGGCTCTGCTCCATAGTTGGAGGCAGAATTCCATTGAATGCTAGCTGCGGGAGGGGCAGCAACAGCAGGAGTAGCCCTGCTTATGGGTTTCCCAAAGGCATGTGACTGGCCACTTTGGGAAACAAGGATTCTGGGCTAGATGGGTGTTCTCCATGAAGCAGAGCCCTTTTTACATGTTTACAAATTGTCCCTCAGCGATGGGACACAGCAAACCAACTGGCCCCCAGCTTGTCTCATTCTCCTTTCCTTCTTCTCATAGCAACAATTTATGCTATTGCTAGAACACCACCAGCCCCCTCTACAACAGCAGCATGGCTCTCCTATGCTAAATGAACACTCAGTGGGGAGCTGCCATAGGGGAGGGGGTTAATTAAGGAGGAGGAGCTTGGGACACTCTGGATGAAGAGGGACTGAAGTACTGGGAATGATGATTAGTTATTAGCACTGCTGGCCTGCTAATGGATGCAGCACTCAGCGATATGTAATCAGCAAGCAATTAAACGTATATTAGGCTCTGATCATGGATTAATTAAACATGAAGTCTCCCATGTCCCCCACAGGCCTAGTGGGCAGCCCTTAGGCATTTTGGACACAGCAAAGAAGAAGAGCCCCAGCAGAAAAGTGCCCTAGGAAAGCAATAATAGCAACAGAGCCAAACAGGCCAGTGTAATTGTTTTGAACTAAAGACCCAGGACTTGTATCAATAGAGGCCAGGGTGAAGCAAGGACCACAGTTCTTAACTGCTAAATCAGGGGGTTCATTTAACCACCCCAATAAATGGAACACATTTTAAACTTCTAGCTTTTTGCATTCACTGCTTTGTTTGTTCATGGGGTTGGGGGGAAGGATGCAGAGTTGCCACGTCCCCTGCCCGCCCCCCAGCAGGGCTTCAGATACAGCTTCCTGTGTCCCTGCAGCAGCTGCCTTGCTGGAAAAGACTGGGCAAAGCACAGCCATCATAGCTTCAGCCTCACTTCAAGGCAAGAATCCACACCGGCTTTTAACTAGTGCCTTTATCTGGGAAGGCTGCCAATCTGTTTACTAGGATGTGGAGAGAGCAAGGGCACTGCTGCTCCTGCCTCAAGCCAGAATGCTGGAAAACACAGGGTGGATTTTTGCACCTCGGCTAATCAGACTTGTTCCAGCAAGCCCCAGGCTCAGGATTTCCCTCCTAGTATTTTCCCTGGGCTTCTGAGAAAAACAGAAAAATGCTCTTGAATGCATTCAGTTCCTCTGCCATCAAGTCGTACAAATAAGGGTGTGTGGCCCAGGAGTGCTCCCTGCTTAAGCTGCATTTGATGCAGTGCCGACTCAGTAATTGCTTGTGATCTGAAGACATCATGTTTTCTGGCTGCATACAACAGGGTAGGCCAGCGGATACCCTGGGGAAGGCAGTGTTTGATGAAAAGTAATGCAAGAGGAAGGCAGGCATGAGCAAAAGGAAAGAAAGCAGTTCCTCTGACTGCCAGTTGCCATTGCTGGTTCTTGCCTGGCTGTCACCTGCGGAAGGTCACCCGCTTGGTGTCAGATATTCTGGTTGTGGTGCTGGGGCTGATGTAAGTTAGAATCCAACAATCTCTGGAGAGTACCTCGCTGGCTACCTCTGGTCTATTTTAATATGATCTACCTAACTATGAGCTCTTCAGAATCTCAGGCACAGAAGGCTCTTTCTCATCACCTCTCTTTTCTTTGGGGAGGGACTATTGCATAGCTGTCAACTTTTTCCTTTTCTTGCGAGGAATCCTATTCGGAATAAGGTAATTACCCTTTAAAAAGGAAATGTTGACAGCTATGGACTATAGCACAGCAGTAGAGCACTTGTTTTGCATGCAGAAGGTCCCAAGTTCAATCCTGGGCATCACTGGGTAGGTTTGGGAAAGACTGGAACCCTGGAAAGCCACTGCCAGTCAGTGTAGGCAACACTGAGCTAGATGGACCAGTGATCTGTTTCAGTATAAAGCAGCTTCCTATGTTCCTATGCTAAGTGGAGATGCAAGGGTTTGACCCCAAGTCCTTCTGCACACGAGCCACTGAGATATTGTCCCTCCCCTTCATTTGAGCTAAAGTTGACAAATATCTTTTCAGCTGATTTCCTAGTTTAATACTTTTTTAGCATCAACAATGTGCCAGGTGGTATACAGGGCAGAAGTGATGCAACCCCTACCCTGTGAAGTAGATAAAACATCAACACTGAGGTTAGGGCAGAGTGAGTATCCCGTGTTTAATACACAGTGATGCTGCCTCAAAGTTTTCCAATAAAGTTGGACAGATATTGGCAAAGATGCTTTCAGTATGACGATTCCTGCAATAAGCATTTATAAAGCCTCACCACATTTTTGCATACAGCTGAACTTTCTTTGATAGCCCCTAGTGGGGCACTAGTCAGACCTCATTTGGCCCACATTTTAAGAAAAGTACATTCAAATTGGAACAAGTTTGGAAGATAGCAAACACTTACCTTTTACAGTACAACAAATATTGTTAGCAATATGGAAAACATCTCATGAGAAAAGGAAGAAGGAACTGAGGGTTTTATCCAATGTAAGTTCTACTCAAAGTAGACACACTTAAATTGATGAAACTAAATTAGCCATGTCCATCCACTTCAATGGGTCTACGCTGAGTGTGAAAAACCTTGGATACAATCCAATGAGTCTACTCTGAGTAGACGTTAGTTGGATAGAACCCAGAGTATGATCTGCTTCTGAAAGAGTACACTGCCCATTGTAGCTAAATATTGAACTATACAACACACCCTTTGTCCCTAAGTGAAGAGCTTCCAAAACCCATTCCAGGAATGATGCTGGATCCTAGTATCATTGACTGAAGACTGCGAAAGACCCCCCTCTACCAAAGAGAGTTGCTTAAAAAACTTACAGGAACCCACTGGAGAAATCTACCCCTGCCCCTCTACAATGGTGTACAGACTCCACTTTTAGACATTAGAGGACACAAAGGCAATACTGTGCTGAGGGAGGAGGAATGAAGGAAGGCTGTTGTTTTTTGCGTTTTCACTCTCCTCATTCTCTCCCCCCCCCCCTTTGCTATCTGTCAGAAAATCATCCCTGTTACACAGATAGGAAATAATTGATGCAAAGGAGCCATCTGTTTGCAAATGTGAAGTATCTGCTCAATTAAGAGGGATCTGTCCAGCCAGATAAAGCATCTCTCCATCCCCTTCCTGGAAGGAGAGTGCCTCCTCGGCCTGACCATGTCCTCAAAGTCTCACAACCAATTAGAGTGCAGCCGAGTGATTTGGGCGCTAACTTGTTATCTGGTACCCCTTGGCACTTTTGCAGGGTGTGTGTGCCTGTGTGTGTGCCTTGACAGAGCGGGGTGGGGGTGGAAGCAGGGGTATCTTGTTCTTCTACCAGTACACAAGACAGTACCAAAGTTGGACCAATGCTTCGGGGCAGGGGGAGCCAATAAAAAACCCTGCACTCGTGCCATGAACATACTCAGGGGGCAGCTATAATTAGGGTGCAGAAACAGATCCTTGAGAGTTTTGTGGAATGGTTTCCCCTCCCCTTTCATACTAAAAGCAGCTTCAGGAGCACATGAGGTCTTGCCAGTGTTAAGAGAACTCCAGAAGGCGACTGGACACTGAGGACCCAGCAACGTCACTTCCTTGGGAAAGCACAGACACAGCTCAGGTCAGCAGATGGCAGATTTATTCCCTCCCTGGCCCATGAGTTAAAAAAAAGAGAAAGAGAGAGAAAAGATTCTTCAGCAGATAAATCTGATGCTGCTATTAACATGGAAAGATTGAGCTGTCAGCCAGCCTGGTTGCTACAGCGAGAGAGTCCTGACACTGGCAGTGTGTTACTTGAGAGTTGGCTGACCTATTAACATCTCCCTGTCCCTGCCAGGGGGTCCTACAGGGGAAAATGTCAGCTTCACTCCAGGGTGACTAAAGATATTACATGTTATTTAATTATTTGCAGAGAGAGTCAGAGGGACGGAGGGAGGGAGGGAAGGAGGGAAGGAGAAGCTTGCACTTTTAAACACTAGAAGCACAGCTTGGATGGACATAAATTACAACATTATGTGTGTGTGCGCGCGCAGATTAAGGAAGACAGTGTAAAAATCAGAATTGATTTTGGGCACCACAGCCCAAAGGAGGTGAAGAGAAACAAGTAGGTCATCATCACAGTCAAAGGTTGCAACCAGGGGAGGCAACACAATGTGAGCAAGTGAGAAGGTGCCCACCCAGAAGCCCAACAACACCAGATCAAAGCACAGGCAATTCCTGTTCTTGACACTTGGCATGATGGGAGGGAACATTTAAAATCTCTCTGCCGTGTGGGCAATGCCATGTTTGGGCCAGATTGGTCACTGGAACTGCTGGAATGCAACTCTGGCTTGTATTGAAGGATTGTGTAGTGGTCACATAGGGAGAAAGGAGAACCTCTGTCGTTCCTAGACTGTCTTTCTGACCTAACCCATGGTCACCTTTTCTCAGATGCAAAACCAATGCTCTCAGGGCTGCTGACCTCACTTCCTGCATCCTCCCAGTTCTTTACCCTTACCTTGGGTAAAGAAACATATTTGTGTCTCTCTCCTGCTGAGAGCAAAGGGCAGACATAATTCCTTTCATCTCCACAAGAAGCTTTTCTATCAAGCATGCATTTCCTTTAATAAACTTAGCTTTTGTGTTTTCCTGAACTGAGTCTCTGTGTGATTGCATCCAACGGTAAATAAACCATGCTCCTCCAAGCAGGGAATCATTGCTAAGCTCAACGTCTGCTGATGCATTTCAGCCCCAAACACCATCTTTGGGAAGGGCATGTGGTTCAGATCCTATAGGCCCGGGGTCAGCACACTTTTTCAGCAGGGGGCTGGTCCACTGTCCCTCAGACCTTGTGGGGGGCTGGACTATATTGGGGGGGGGGGAATGAACGAATTCCTATGCCCCACAAATAACCCAGGCATGTATTTTAAATAAAAGGACACATTCTACTCATGTAAAAACACACTGATTCCCAGACCATCCACAGGCCAGATTTAGAAGGCGATTGGGTCGGATGTGGCCCCTGGGCCTTAGTTTGCCTACCCATGCTATAGGCTGACTGCTACCCTCTCCATTCCAGCCCACCCCCAATGCAGTTTCATCAGTGAACATCAGGAGTACAACACAGGCGGCTGCTTTTGGGGTTTATGGAGGGGGTTCTTCAATTAAATTACACAGCTCGAGACAGACTTAAAGCATAATTAATTGATGGCATTTGCTGCCTCCAGATATGAAGATGGCTGAAGGCTTAAAAGGCTTTAAAAGATTAGACAAATTCATGGAAATTGAGGCTATCAATTGCTATTGGTCCTGCTGCCTATAGGCAACCTCCAGGATCAGAGATGCCCTGCTTCTGGATCCCAACTACTGGGGACAAGAGCAGAAGAGGGCAAATGCCCACACATCTTCACTTCCCAAAAGCACATGGTTGATCCTGTGGGAAGCAGGATGCTGCTTCCAGGTTGAAGAGGAGAACTAGAGAGCTGAAAGGTCCTGGCTCTTCTAAAATAATAATAATAAGAATTTAACTGGGGTGGAAGAGCTCTGGAATATCAGCAGCTATTATCTAAGTAAGGCCTCTCTGTCCAGAGGCGGTGTACCCCTGAATACCCATTTGCTGGTTGGCAACATGTATTCATGCTCTGTGGCATCACAGAGGGCTTTTTAAAGCCAAATTAATTTATTGTGGAGCTCACTACCACAATAAGTGGAGTGCATAGGGCCTCTATTTTAGGGGACTAGACAGACTGAGGGAAGAGGATTGCTTATATCAATGGCAACTAGTTCATGATGGCTACATGGCATCTCTTGCCTGATAGCTCACCTCACATGGAAGAGAGCTGTAGCTCACTGGTAGAGCACATACATTTCATGAAAAATGTCCCTGGAAGGCCTTTTCCAGTCAGTGAAAGAGGTAGACCAATGTTCTGACTTGCTGTAGAGCAGCTTTCTATGTTCCTATGTTACCTCCATGCCTTGGCATTTGAACTTCCCTGAGGTATCTGGCTAGCCACTTCTGAAAACAGGGTGCAACACAAGATTGACCCCTAGAAGTACTAGCAGCCTCATGCCCACGGTTGCCTGAGAAATCTAAGAAGCCAAAAAAATCAGTGCAACTTTGAAATCAGTGGTTAAAATCAGTGTGGATTTTGAAAGGTCCGGTCCACCATGTTGATACAAAATGTCATCTGTCTCCAAACACAGACAAAAACAACCTCATTGATCTCAGGAACCACCGTGCAAAATTTGGTTATGATATTTTAAGAGGTGTCCAACTGCATAGCAAACAGGCAAACAACTTTACAAAATATACTGTTATGAGTTTCGGGGGGAGTCGGCTGTATGCAAAGACCCTTCTAATCCCTATATTCAGCAAGTGTTAAAATTCAAATTCCTGGAATAGCCAGGCTAGCTTTCTAGTGAGAAAAGAATGCTAAGGAAACAGTAGTGCTTAGGAAGGATCTGCCAATCATATACACAACAGCTCTGATGGCCCAGTGGTCTGATTCATATTTGGATCATGGCCTGGGATACATGCTGCAAAATGAGGTGGTAGTAAGGACAATACAACCTCAGACTGCAGATATGTGTGGAGAGGGTATCACTTTATAATTATTTGCCGCTTAAAAACAAAAAAAATTCCTGTAGGTAAACAATTAGCACATCAAGGAGAACGATTCTAACTCAGCCTGATCCCCATGTTCTAGATTTCTAGTTGTAAGAAGGTTTGTTTGGTTTGATTACATGGGGAAGTATTAAAAAATATGATACCTCCATCTGAATTGGAGCAGTCCTTTATACAATCCCAGGACTCTGCCGCCCAACTCATTCTGCTGCACGGATAATGTGTGATGAGCAAGTGATATGCACAGGGGGAAAGTGGCATCTTCTGATCTGAGAGAGGAAAATAGGGTGAAGAAAGAGACCACGTAAAGTGTAACAGGAAGGGAATGTGGTGACAGTTCTCAGCTCTCCCAGAGAGCCTACAAACCTGGCAGGCTCCCAAGCTGCTGTGGTTTGGAGCCCTCTTGTGGTCTGAATGGCAGTTGCAACCCTATTCAACTCCAACCACAAAGGTGCCACAAACTGGCGAGCTGTGCATGAGCTGCAAGTGAGCCAAGCTGCACACAGCAGCAGTGGAAGGCAAAAATCCTTGGGGGTCACAGGCCAGATCCAGGAGGGGGAGTTCAATTCCCAGCATCTTCCGGAAGGGCTGGGAGACAAACCCCTGTCTGAAATTCAGGAAAGCTGCTGCCACTCAGTTTAGACAATGCTGACTCAGTATAAGGCCACTTTCTATGTCTATGTGCCTTGGTTATGTTCCTGTATCTACCCACTCCCAAAAAACATGGGAAGAAGCACCAAAAGCCTATGCAGGACAAAAAAAGTACCGGTAATCCCCTCGTGACACACACCCCGCAAGCAAAAATTGAAGCACTGTAATTGATTTTTATTTAAATAAAAAAAAGCCCACAGAATATTATCTGTCAAGCAGCAGAAATGCTGAGAGACATTTGTTGTGGGGCTTAAAGCCAGGGCTACAGAGCTTCAAGTAAAGGATCATTCTGAGCTTTCCTTCCTGCCATTTCCCATCATTGCTCCAGTCCTAACCCCCTGGTTAACAATACAGATTATTTCCAAATTACTTATTCTCAGAATAAATCATGAAATATAGATATTGTCCATCTTCACGCAGTAGTTCACCTGACTGCTAACATATGTCACTGTGAACTACAGCATGATGAGAGTGTGTAGATGGACAACCAGAACAGACTAGCCTCCCTCCTCCCTCACCAGCTTGGTGATATGCGGATGCCACCACTGAATAACATGAGGAGTTGGCCCAGGCATTGGGAGGAGCAGCACAGTGGAGAGGAAGGCACCCAGAAGCACCGGCCAGCCTGGGAATTCAGGGATGCTGCTGCTGATTAGCATACAGAGTCAGTCTGGGTGGTGGAAAGAGGAGTAGGAGGAAGAGAAAGATGTCCAGAAGCAGTGGCCTGAGGATCTACACTGGTGGCATGAGGTGGAATGGGGAAGGTCTAAGGAATTACCATGGGGGGAGTAAGGGGGTGGGGGAGTGAGAGGGGAGCGGTAGGCAACTGGAGCAAGCAGAGGCACAGCCCCAGTATATGAAATTTGCATAATATACCTCATATGGGAATTTGTGTATTGGAATTTGCATTACCTCAGTGCCAAGTGTGTACAATAAAATGGTCATACGGTTTTGCCACTTTCCCCACAGGATGGGAGGGGGGAAACCAACCAACCAGCAGTTGCTCATCTACACACACAAATGCATTCTAAGAACACATGCAAATTTAGTACCTGCTCATGGGGGGGGGGGGGAGAGAAAGAACAGCCAGGCAACAGAGATAAAACTCGCCAGGTGTCAACCCTCTTGCTTCTATTCTTAAAATAGGGAGTCCAGTTCCTAACAGCATGAGTCCCTTTTCTGAGTCTGTGTTCCTCCTCTGAATTAAAGGAGATAATTTTCCATCCTTTTGTCCCCCCACCCTCCCCACCCTGCCGGTACAGTAAGAAGCTGACACCTGTGCAAACATTTTCAAAAGCTTCTTGGCATACAGGTCTGCTGGCAAAGAGGAGCAAGCATGCTCCTCCTCAGCCCCCAGCTCATCTTTTTGTTGGTAAAGCCGCCAAGCCGTTCTGCTCATGCTGTGGCTGGCTTTATTGGTGCACACGACTTGCCATCCTCCCTGCTGTAATTGCAGCAGTGGCTGTGGGAGGCACAGCACTCAACGCGCTTGTTAGCCCAGACGCTTTGAGCTGCCTCTGAGCTCCTGGGAGCTGCTGCCTCCCAATTTACAACATAGACAATGGGGCATCCACTGGCTGCATCTGCCTGCGCTGCTGGTTTCTGAGTGGCAGTGGCACGCTCTCCCCTTGTGCAGGTCCCTGGTGAAGCTTCTTTGAGCACACCAATTCTCTTCGCAAAATAAAACATACAAACCATGTGCTCAGATCAATACGAGAGGCCCTGGTGTGTGTCCTTCTGCAGACACTGGTATGAGGGTGCACACACAAGAGACAGGGCCTTCTTGGTTGGGGGGGGCCTTCATTTCAGAATGGCCTCCCTCAGGAGACCTATTTGGATCCATCTCTCTTATCTCCTTTGGTGGCTGGCAAAGACATCTTTTTTCTAACAGGCTTTTGGATTTAATTCTGGCTGACTTGTTTTCCATTTGTCTGCGGCTTTACCTTCTATCTGTTTTGTGACTGTATTTATAAAAATCTACTAAACTGAAAGGTAAAACAGATCCAGGGTTGGATTTTGGGTCACCCCTGCCAAACTAGAAGCCTTTGCTGCTGCTCCTGGGAGGCCAAAGGGATATTGCTGCTGCTGTGAGGGATGGAAGAAAGCCTTATGCCCTGCTGCAAGGCCCATTTCCACCCGGCCTAGGGGGCAGGGCCCAGACTCACCTTGAACAGCTAAAAGAGGCTTCTGGGAGGTCACTGGGACATTGCTGGAACAACTCTTGGGTTGGGGCAACTAGCTAGAAAGTTTTAAACAGTTCTAATTTTGGTTCCTCTGTTTTGTTTTTGTCAGGTTGGTGTTGGTTAAATGCTTAGTTGGGGTTGATGGTTATTTTAATTTGGGTATAACTGTAAACTGTTTGTTGTTATTATTATTGTTGTTTTTGTTGTTGATTTTTATTTATTTATTGGTTGGCTTGTTGCTTATATAGGATATTTTGTTTTTTAATGTTCAGTGTTTTATTGTGTTTTTATATATGTTGTAAGCCACCCAGAGTGGCTGGGAAAAGCCAGTTAGAGAGGCAGTATATAAATTTAAAATTATATTATTATTATTATTATTATTATTATTACTACTACTACTACTACTACTACTACTATTGGTTTCAGATGTTGTGGGTCCTCCTGAGTCACTCTGAACATGCTCAAAAGCACTCTCGGCTTTTATTACAAATCACTTCAACCATTGTAGGCCTGATTCCTGGCACAGATTCTGACACTGGACCTAGATTAGTGCTGGTTCAGAAATGTAGGTATTTTGGTTATAGAGTGGGATCATAGCTCAAAGGGACCATCTGCTCTTTGCTTACAGAAGTTCCCAGGTTCCATCCCTCCCATCTCCAGTTAAAAAATAGGGGTGTGAGCCTGAGGTCTGTGAGCCAAATATACCCCTTCAGACCTCTCTATCTGGCCCTCTGAAATCTCGCCAGACCACACCCACCCTCCCTCCCAAAACTAGGCCCCTCACTGGCTGCTTCTTCTTCCCCTCCCAACTGTGTTTGCCTGACTGGAATGGGTCCTTGAACTCTGATAATGCAGCTTGCTCATCAGGATGGAGAATAGAAAGGTGGGGGTGTGGAAGCTAGCCTACTGCACAAAGGTAAAAATGTAAATTTGTCAGTCTGGCCATTTTTGCCTCCAGCTCCGCACACCATGTGCCCCACTTCTCACCCCAAGAAGGTCACTCAGAAGGAAATGAGAAACATTGGGCTAAAAAAATGTTCCCCACCTCTAACTTAAAAGAATCAGGCAGCGGATGATGGGGAAAAGATTTCCGTCAGCCTGAGACCCTTGGAAATGGCTTCCAATAGGTGCTGGGCCAGATGAAGAAATAGTCTGACCTTGTACAGTGGTACCTCGGTTTATGAACTTAATCTGTTCTGGAAGTCCATTCTGAAACCAAAGCCATTCTTAAACCGAGGCGCGCTTTCCCCAGTGAGGCCTCCCGCCGCCGGTGCCCTTCCACCATTTGGCTTCCGTTCGTAGACTGAGGTAAAGTTTGCTAACCGGAACACCTACTTCTGGTTTTGCGGAGTTTGTATACCGAATAGTTCGTAAATAGGGCTGTTCTTAAACCAAGGTACCACTGTATAAGGCAGCTTCCTAGATAAGGCTAAAAGGAAGGTGGGGAAGAGAGAGGCTTGAATTTTTAAAATGTAAAAAAACCAAACAAACTTGAAATTAAACAATGAATCATCACACACATGGCTCTTGGCTGCTGTAATTTTAGAATGAGCTCAGAGAGATGAAGCTGAGGAAAGGACAGTCCACCAAAATACACCTTGGAAGGGAGACAAGGAGGCCTTCTAGCTGGAGGGAGAAAGGAGAAGGCCTGCAAAAGCATGTAAGCGGACCCTGGTGTTTGGGGCTGTGCCCACTGGCTAAATGGTCCCCCTCTCTCTTAGTCTGAAGATGATAATGTACCAATGAGGGAAAGGGCCACAGAGGCTCAGTGGTAGAGCACCTGCTTTGAATGCAAAAGGTGACAAGTTCAATCCAAGTAGGGCTAGGAATGTCCTTTGACAAGCCCTGGAGAGCTGCTGCAGGTCAGTGTACTCAGTATCAAACTAGATGGACCCATGGTCTGACCTCATATAAGGCAGTTTGATATACTCCTAACATTAATGACTTTTTACTGAATTCTATCACAGTTGATCACAATTATCTCCTCCAGAAATCCCTTCTCTTTATACCTATTTAATAGATGCTGCACATCTATTTCAAGTATGTGTGGGGCAAAGTGTATTTGCACCTCATACTGGGGCTTACCTGCCCAGATCCATCCACCTGGGAGAAAATATAGAATATACAATGAATTCATCAGCAGTGATGTGCCTGAGCATGTTCAGACTTTCCACAGTAGGCCTCCACAATGTATATGGGAGACCACTAAATTGCAGTTGTCAAGAAGTTCAATGCTACCACTTGTGGAATAAATTAGGACAATGGATTTTGATCACACTGCATGTGTTAATTGCCTTAACCGTGCCAGGATGTCTGCCTTATCAACACGACTGACTCCTTGTATAGGAATGGCCACTGTAAATTACATACTTATCACCCTCTGTACTTTTCTGCATTTCATTTCCTTCTGACCTCTCTATTTACAAGTCCAGTCTCTCCATGCTCCTCCCCCCAAAAGAAACAGTATGTACCTATACTTGTTATTTCGGATAACACTTAATATATCTGATGAAATGAAGGGTAATCTAGGAAAACTTATGCCATATATTTTTTTAATCTTTAAGGTGCCACAAGACTCTTTCTTGTTTTTGCTGCAATAGACTAGCATGGCCACCGCTCATGAAGCATCTACCAGCCAGTCCAAGAGGTCATACCTGACCTGGGATCCCACCTGAAGTGGTGTGGGAGAAAGGCAGCCCTCTCTTTGCCTTTCCCTCCCTCCATCCTGATGGCTCTTTCATGAAAAAAGCCTTGGTGGATCAGAACAAAGGTCCATCTAACCACAATTCCCACCATCCCTGACCACTGTCCCTGTTAGCTAGGGATCATGGGAGTTGTAGGCCAAAACATCTGGAGGGCAGCAGGTTGGGGATGCCTGTTAGAATCTAACCTGTTGCCTGGCTGTCCTGGTTGGGGCTGATGGGAGTTGTAGTCCAAAAACATCTGGAGGACACCAGGGGTGGTATTCAAGGCTAGCCCTACTCAAGAGTAGACCCACTGAAGTTAATGGACATGACTGACCTTGGTTAAGTCATTTTAATTGGTCTAGCCTGAGTAGGATTTAGTGGGGAAGGCTGATCTAGTCCAACATCCTGTTTCTTGCAGACGCCAACCAGATGCTTCTCGCTGGACATGAAGGCAACAACCCTTCTTTCCTGTTGTCATCCAACCTCCCCCTACGACTAATACACAGTGGTACACTGCCTCTGGATATAGAGGTTCCATTCAGCCACCATAGTTCATAGCCACTGATCTACTTCCTCCATAAATGAGACTAATCTCCTTTTAAAATTGTTACGCTGGTGGCCATTCTGCCAACAAATGATGGAGGTCCCTGTTTTAATTTCTGGCATCTCCAGGGAAGGTTGGGAGAAACTCCTGCCTACAACCCTGGAGAACTGCTGCCAGTCAGTGTAGACAATATCGAGCCAGATGGACCAATGGTCTGGCTCTGTATAAAGGGAGCTTTCTATATCCCGTTGGCAAGCTTATACACCAGTATGGCATAAGGGCCAGCTTTAATCAGCCTCTTTGACCCCTGCCTATCTTTAAAGATAAAGGGATGGGTGGTGGTTTGGGGATGCACCCAAAACATCTCCTGCACATGCCATGATCCTTTGCACCACCCTGAAACAGCAGATGATTTTGTCTGCCCCATGACACCACAGAGGCTACTCAGCCCACACTTGGTTCCAACCACCTCACATTTGCGTGGCCTACACAAAACAGCTGTCCCCTACCCCACCACCACCACGCACAGACTGTCGCCCACCCCCACCCCTTCCTCAGTCACAGGGAGAGGGAGGGAGGGAGCAAGTGTGGATCAGGGAGGAGGAGAAGGCCCTGGAACTGTTTGCTGGCTCTTTACAATGGGGACTGTGCAGATGGATCCAGGGTCAGGGGTGAGAACAGCTATAAGTGGCTTATGCCTTTTGTGAAGGGGGTTGAAGTGACAGCCCAGTGGATTAACAAAGACGTCCTCTGTTTTCCGGCAGGTCATGTGGAAAGCGCCCAGTCAACCCCTGTCACTTTGCCAGCAAAGCAGACGCGTGTTCGAGAGCAGAGCAGGGAGGTGGCGCAGGGCGAGGGGGCAGGTCAGCATGCAAAGCTAGGGGTTCAGGGGGGTGTTCAGAATGGGGGGGGGGGAGGAAAAGGCTGGAGCAAGCGGCATTTCAGCTTGCTGCCTCTAAATTGTCCAGCTAAGCGCAATCGCTCGGCAAAGCAAAAAAACGAACGAACTCAAGCGGCAAAATTGTTCGCATGGAAGCAGCACAGCTGTGAGTGACTCAAGCACCAAGAGAGTCTTGCGGCGGGGCGGAGGGGGTGAGGGGGGCAGGCAGGCTAGGCAAGGTAGCAGCAGGTCCTGGCAGGAAGGCGCTACTGAGTTCAGTTACAGCCACATCATACATTTGAAATATTGTGATTCTGCTTTATCAGTAGTGGTTTCCCCCAAAGAATCCTGAGAACTGTATTTTATTTAAGGCACTGACCTCACAGACACTTTCCAGCTCCTTTAATAAACTACAGTTCCCAAGATTCTCCGTGTCTGTTGAAGTTCTATAAGACTGTTTTAAATGCATGTTGTGGGTGTGACCTTCTGCTCTGCACTCTGCCACTTATTGACTACATAGCCTTGGAAATTTTTCCTATTCCACCCAGAGCCGCTTGCAGTGGATTCAGACAAACAGATGAGCCGACAAAGACCATCATGATGGAGAAACTGTTTCTTCCCACTATGTCTGTTAGTGTGGATGCCTATCCTAGCTGAGATCATAGCTCCTTGTCTCTGCCTCCACATTTTAAAGACATTCAAAAGGCGGCTCAAACAGGGGCACAGATATTCCTCATTTCATACTTCCAGAGCCCTAGAATGCACCTTTGGGTCACACACATCCTTGGGGTTGGAGTCCCAACAACATCTGGAGGGTCACAGGCTGCTCATGCCCAGATTTTTTGGGAAGGAATGGGGGGACAGAATGGAGCTCTTAGGTGCAGGTCTGAAATTCCCTTCTTCTTGCAAAAACACACACAAAACACAGATTCACTGCCTCAGCTGCTTATCTGGATCTACCCCCTGGCCCAGATTCCTCTTCTCCATCACTCCTTTCGAAACTACGGATATCATTACAGGAATTATTAAACAGAGAGCAACCCCTGACCCCTCTGCTGCTCCAGTGAGCTGGGAAGCAGAAGAAATCAGGGCGGTTGAGGGAGTGCATGGGTCACTGCCTCCCCAGTAGTGAAATGAAAGGATCTCCCTATGGTTGGAAGGGGTTGGCATAAAACGGATTGCACAGCTACAGCCGCACACTGTATCTCTTCCATGAAGATGGAGGCTGCTGGTCACTTTATCTGCAACCATTTTCTCAGCATGTAGGCATCAACTGCCTGACTAGCTCAAGGATGGGGAACCATTTTCGGCCTGAGGGCCACATTTCCTCCTGGGCAACAGTTGGTGGGGGCACATGCTAGTGGTGGGAAGGACCAGAGGTAAAGTGTGTGGAGCAATGAACACAAATTTTACCTCCGAACAGAAGTCTAGCCCCTACACACATTCATACGCCCCTCCATATCCTCCATCTAGGCAACCAAGAGGCATGATCAGAGTTCAAGGACAAATTTTAGCCAGGCAAAAGCACTCAAGGAATGCACAAAACAAGACCAGTAAGGGTGTGGCCTGCAGAAAGACGGTGCAGCTTGGGAAAAGACTGAGGGCCTGCTAGAGAGTCCTGGAGGGCCACATTTGCCCCCCGCCCCCCGGTCTGAAGTTCTCCACCCGTGTTCTGGATTGTACAGGCTGATCCATGAGGGGCTTGTGAGCAGATGGCCCAAGACTCACAACAGAAGAGCCCTGCTGGGAGGTATCCTGCTTTTTTTGGTTGTGCCATAGCACAGGAGTATCCCTCCAGATGGCAATAATGCAGTAACGTTGGCAAAGCATAACAGAGCAACTAATAAACAGGAATAAGGGGTGGCGCTATGGGTAAAACCTCAGTGCCTAGGACTTGCTGATCGCATGGTCGGCGGTTCGAATCCCCGCGGTGGGGTGCGCTCCCATCGTTCGGTCCCAGCGCCTGCCAACCTAGCAGTTCGAAAGCACCCCCGGGTGCAAGTAGATAAATAGGGACTGCTTACCAGCAGGAAGGTAAACGGCGTTCCATGTGCTGCGCTGGCTCGCCAGATGCAGCTTGTCACGCTGGCCACGTGACCCGGAAGTGTCTGCGGACAGCGCTGGCCACCGGCCTATAGAGTGAGATGAGCACACAACCCTAGAGTCTGTCAAAACTGGCCCGTACGGGCAGGGGTACCTTTACCTTTAGATTCAAATCCACTGCAAATGCACTATTATTGTATCAACGACATGTTGCAGAATACACCTGCAAACAACCCCGCCAGTCTGGAGGGGCCTATACTCTCTGTGCACGTCATCTGATTTTCCTTCTACCCTTGTCTCACCCACATTTATTTCTGCCTTTCATATCTTCTCTCACCTCCCCCCACTTCACTTTTTCCATCTCCCATTTTCTTTCTCTCTCCCCCTCTGCAATGAAAATCATTAATTTGGCTGTGAAAAAAAGCCTAAGAAGTCACAAGCAAACAGATGTCCCAGAAGATGCCCTATGACCAGATTGTGGTTTGGGAGAAACAGTGAGGGAATATTTGGCCCAACTTGTCAAATCTTCCCCTGTCCTAACCCTTCATAGTTTCTATTTTTGCTGCCCATGGATCTACTGCAAAAAACAACAGAACAGAGACTGGAGAAAGATAAGAGAGTCTTCCCAATGTACAGCACAAAATACAATGAAACCCTTAAAAATCATGAAGTAGGAACATGCAGTCTTTGTAAGTCATTTCCCAGTGGTGGTCAGAGATGGGTCACAGAACCTCCTCCCTGGGTGCTCATCTCCAATGCCCCCCTTTGTAATGTGCCCACTGGAGATGGCAGACAGACAAACATCCTCATTCCCCCCTCCCCTTTTAATGATTGATTTTTTAAAGCCCTGCAGCACCCCCAACAGGTCATCTTTGGCTCTCGCAGGGACTTTTAAAGCAATGGTTAAAGTACACTTCTAAACAAATGAGCACCTAATTAACAGATCCCATTCAAATCATTATTCTTCTATGCAGCAGAGAAAAAATGCCTTCTCTGCAGGTCTGTCAGACAGAGTTCTGGTTTAAGAAGACATAAAAGCATATGTCCCCTTGGTCATAATAATAGATATACCCAAAATCTTTTTGTTATCTTATGAAGAGTTTTTGGCTGCCAGCCATGTAAACTACAGAGAACAAGCCTGTGCTGGCACACTTTGCCCACATGTTCTCTGAAGCAGCACATCCAGCTGGAACCAGTTGGATGTGCCCTTCCTGCCTCTCTTGGACCACTGCTTAACCCCACCTGCCATGAGTTAGGACAGTGGTTCCAAACTTTTTTCAAAGAGGGCCAGATTTGATGAAGTGAAGGGCCATGAGGGCCGACCAAAGGGCCAACCAAAGTTGTTTACCTTTTTTTAGGATTGAAGTTGTGGAGGTTTTTTTAGTATTTTACCCCTGGAAATAAACTGCCACAGGGGCCGGATTAAACCGTCTGGCGGACCGGATTAGGCCCCCAAAACGGACTTTAGACATGCCTGGGTTAGGAGGAGCTGGCTAGATTTGTGGATCAGAGGCATGTTTCTTTTGAGGGTCAGATAAAAAGAACTACTCTGATCTGCCTCCTTAGATCCAGCCAAGTCTCACTAGGATGGAGCCCTGAAATTTGTTTTCAATCAAAGGATTCAGTCTTGCGTCTATGGGAAGGAACAAAGCAAGGGAGAGAGAGAGTATACACAGCTTCACAACACAACGCTGGAACACAGAAACTGTGGAAGTTGCCTTATGCTGAGTCAGTCCATTGAGTTATTTAGCTCAGTATTGTCTGCACTGACTGGCAGTAGCTCTCCAGGATATCTGTCAACCATCTTCCACAGTCTTATTTAGAGATGCTGGGGATGGAGTCTGGGACCTTCTGCATGAAAAGCAGGTGCTCTACTACTGAGCTAAGGCCCTTCCCCTTAAAGGAGGGGTCTCCAAAAGAGGGGATATTATCTGTCTGTCAGGCATACACAGCAATTTCTTTGCATATTAAACACTTAATTCCCAATTTCCAAGAGGCATCTGGCTGTGCTTTCTTGGAAAGATACTGACAGAGTATGTCAGCCTTCACCAATCTTGGGCCTTCCAGAAGTTCTAGACTACAATTCCCATCAGTCCCAGTCATTTGAGAGCTATAGCCCAAAACACTTGGACAGCACCAGGATGGAGTTGGTGAACTTATGGCCTAACCCAACAGGAACTGATGGAGAAGCAAGGGGAGAGGCACAGTGGCAGCCTTCCATTCCAACATCTTTCATGGGGTCCATCTCCTTTTCAGCATCGCTGAGTGTCTTTGTTGCTTCAAGCTCACACCAGAGACATATTCCCCAAGGGATGACTTCCAGAAGACAAGTCAGCAAGTCGCGCTTGGGTGGAAATGAACAGTTTGTCTCCTTGAGAGCAGATGTGCTGCCCATCGCACCAGACCATGGCACTCTGGGATAGGGCTGTTGCTATTATTGTTGTTCTTATTACTATTACTTATATCCTGCCTTTTGTCACAAGGCCCTGCACTGCAGTTTGCAACAAGTACATGCATAAAGTATGTACCAAATAACACCAAAGAACATCAATAATACTTCAATTTCCTACTGTGCAGTCCAAATTCTAGAAAGTCTGAACAAAGAAGCAGGTATTCAACTGGTGCCTAAATGTGCACAATGTTGGCACCAGCCTAACATCTAGAGTGGGGTGGGACTGGGGGGTTGCATGATTGGGTGCTACTGCTGAGAAGGCCCTCTGATGGGTAATTGCCCCTTGGACAATCCACAGGGTCCTCCCCCCACCCACTGGATTTCTCTCAAGTGACGGGCTGGAGGGAAGGAGGCCTTCCAGTCGGTAATTGGGTCCCAAACCATTTAGAGCTTTATACATCAGAACAAAAACCTCAACTTGGGCTCAGTGGCAAACAGGCAGCCAGTGCTGATGGAACCTGCCTCCAAAAATCCACTTGGGTAAGCCAGACATTCTCCGGAAAGACTAGCAGCTGATTTCTAGCCAAGAACCACAAAATGACAGCACAGCACCCTCTGCCAAGCCAGCAAAAGCTGGTGTGTGTGTGTGTGCGTGTGTGTGTGTGAGAGAGAGAGAGAGAGAGAGAGAGAGAGAGAGAGAGACGCACACCAGTGGATTGGTTGCTTTAGCCATGCAAAAAGGAATTCTAAATTAGCACAGATTACCAGATGCAAAAGAAGAATTCAGTATGGTAGTCATTCCAACCAAGGGAAGAGGTATAGGCCTAACAAAGCAGCTAGTCCACAGCACAGACGATTCCCCTGAAACCAGTATAAAGTGCCATCTACTGATGAGTACCTAGGCACCAGCATCCTCTGCCATGTGTAACCTTTAAAGCCCACTATAAAAATGGACAAGGAAACCAATACTGTATTGAAAAAGAACAGTTTGCCTAAAATCAGCCAACAAGGTCAAGGACAGAGTGGAATCTGAACTTGCATTCCCTAGACCCAAGATTGAGACTACAGGTGCTAGGCCAGAGCCAGAGAGCAACAACCTATTCTTTTAAGGCAGGGGTCACCAACCACAGACACATTTGGTTTTCTGAATGGGTGCCATGGGTGCCACTCCCTCTGGTCACTTTTCCCCACTCTCACAGATCAGCACCCCTCAAACCAACAGACATAAAGGGGGAAAGAATGTGCATACATACTCCAGTTTTCCAAAAGATCTGGGTAAAAGTTCAAGTAGAATTAATATGAACCTTAAAAAGTACATAAGAGGAAGTGGGGGAAAGCATCACTCTTCCAACTTCCTCCTTCAGTTCTATGTTCTTTTCAAGGGAGAAAAAAGGTAATCAGCACCACTGTCATATGACCAAAGTGACAATGGAGAGAGGGGCTCAGAGATTTCATGGGCACCAGGGGAAGACCTCAAGGGTACCATTTTTGTGATCCCTGCTTTAATACAGACTCTGAAAATAATGAAACACATTTCTTAACTCCTTTTCTTCTGCCAACCATGCTATATATATGTTGATTGTGATTATCACATGATCACCTGGGTATGTGCCGCTTTTATCACATGGTCTCCTGCCATTGGATAGGAAATGAGTACCCAAGTAATCATTAGATCAATTGTCTAATTCCCTCCAGGAATATTCATGGATATCAAGATACTGCAAGGAACTGTTCATCCATAGCTCTCCAAAAACTTCTTAACTAAATATAATAATAGAATATACATAGATGCTTGGCATTTATACACTTTCAAGTGCACATTCAAGGATTTGAGGCACTTCACATGCACTATCTCAGAAATCTCCACAACAGCCCTGTAAAGTAGTCTGGTATTATTAGTCCTAAAATAAGAAATTACTGGCTTAGAATAACCAGGTATAAAAACTAACTGGGACCTGCTGATCCCTACCATTTCCTCTACCATGTCACAGGCGTCTGAAAAGTAAAAGTAGATCTGTCACACATCTCTCTGGTTTTCAAGGGAGTTTTCACAATGGAAATTCCCCATCTCCCAGTCCCTGCTACTCATGTTCCCAACTGCCTTGGCTGCGAAATATTATCCACCGTGAAATCCATATTACATTACAACATGGCAATCGTGCTACACACAAGATGGGTAGAAACGTAAAGAAGCTGCTTCATGTTGAGTCAGACCATCTTGCTAAGTACTGTTGACACTGACCGGCAGCAGCTTTCCAGAATTTTCCAGAAAAGGGTTCACTCTTTTCCAGCCCTAGCTGAAGATGTCAGGGGATTGAGGCTGGGACCTTCTGCAAGCAAAGCAAGTGCACTACCACTAAGGTACAACCCTTCCTATAATAACAGTTGGCCATCACATCCATTATCCATGTGCAACCTCATGTCCCTTTACCTTGTTTTCAAAACTCACTCCAGTTATGCAGCAAGTGGGATATAAAGAGCTGTCAGGCCGTCTAGGGAGGGATCACTGGGATTGCCAGTTTTTAAAAGATCCAAGAACAGGTGCTAGGAAAGGCTATTTTCTGCCTGACACCCCAGAGAATTGCTCTTAGAGAGAGCAGAAAATACCGGGTTAGATAAATGAATAGCTTGGTGTGGAAAAAGGAAGTTTCCTATGTTCTGTCTAGCCCAGTACTGTTTGCTCCACCTGACAGCAGCTCTTTATGGTCTTCCCCAGCCCAGCAACCCAGGATCCTCTTGCTCAGAAAGGCCAGGGATTGATTGATCCAGGAACAAAAGCCTAAGCTTTCCCATTGTACAGTACTATGGCAGGGGTTGGGAAGCTTCTCCAGCCAGAGGCAAAAGAAGTGGAGGAATTAATGTAAATTTTGCCATAGTACAGTAGCCTAGTTTCTGCACACACACGCGTGCACACCCACCCACCTCTCTTTATTCCCCCATCCAGACAAGCAAGGGGCATTATTCCAAGGACACGTTCTATTCAAGCAAAAATACTTATGGTGTGAAGCAGGGCCAATGAGGGGTGTGGCCTGGGGAGAGATCCAAGGGCCAGCTAGGGAGGCCTCGAGGGCTACAGCTGGCCCCTGGGCTGGAGGTTCCCCACAAATGAACTGAAGCAAAAGCAGCAGCTTCTGTGTGCTACTTCCTTGAAGCCCCCTAATAGCCTTCCTGCCTCCAAGCATCCGCTTTCCGCTCAGCACACAGATAGAGGAGAAAGGAGAGGGATTTGCAGTCCTCAAAGAAGACAACCACTCAGCAAATTGGACCAACAGGAAATTCATTAGCGCGGGGGTATGCGTAACAACGGGCTTATCAGCTCCTGATAATGTCAGCCCCCCCAAGTAGGTGGGAGAGCGGCACTGCCAAGTCACACTGGATTAAATTAATACTGATTAATTGGGACTCCTGAAAAGCGGAACGGCAAAGCACCATGCAGGGATTTGGAGCTGCAGGAGATTCTCTTTGTCAGGCTGCAGAACCTTCCAGGCTCTGCCAGGCTGGGGGTTAGAAACTGGCAGGCTATCAAGGAAGCTGAGAGAATCTTTTCTGCCCCCTCTACTAATTCTTGGTGGGGGGCATGTGTCAGCGGTACCCTATGCAAATGCAACTGATTTGTCTTCATGGACTTTTTAAGCACCCTATAATCAAACCTGTTGTTGGAAGGCAGGACCACATCCTCACCGTACATTTAAAGCACATGACTTTCCCTGAAGAATCCTGAGAACTGTAGTTTACTCCTCATAGAGCTACAATTACAACCATCCTTAACAAACTACAGTTCCCAGGATTCTTTGGGATGTGCTTCAAATGCAATTTAATTGCATAGTGTGTTTGAAGTGAGAGGTATTTGAAATGAGAGAAAGGCAAGTTCATTTCTTGACTTGTTGCCCTCAAAGGCATCATCTCTCCCTTACACTTCCAGCTGGCTGTGGCCATCAGCACACATTCCCTGAAGACAATACACATACACAGATGCACACCTGCCGTATTATAAGTTATAATCCAAACTCTTCTTATAAGTAACAGGAGATGTGTGCAATTTTGCCCTTTCACATCTGCAGATATTCCTGCCTTGCCAGCATCACCTCCTTGGGACACTAGTTTGCAAAGGCAGATATGTGATTTTTCAAGGAATCAGATCCAAATCAAGGTTGTGTCTTCCACACCTCCAGATATTATCACCCACAAATGCACATCATGTTCCCTGTCCAAGAGAGAAGGCAGTGGTAGAGATATGAATCACTGTTGTGCATTGTATGAGCAACTGGCTTCAAGGCGCAGGAGCGTGCAGTTAAGCAGCTACACTTTTACATGCAGAGATAGATCTCACAAAAATATTTGCAAACTAAGTGCCTGCTTGGAATCCTTCTCCACAACAACCTATTTTTTTTCCTTTTGGAGCAGAAAACCACAGCTAAGAAGGAAGCCAAGTGACTGTGCCTGGCTGGGCCAGAAGCTACTAGCGGCAGCAGAGAAAACAGCCCCGAGAAAGGCAACTGTGCTGGGAGTGGGAAAGCAGAGCTCCAGAAGCCCAGCTGGAGAGATTCAGCAGCACTGATCTGGCCTGTGGGCAGCCAGCAGAGGAATGGACTTTCACAGAGTCTTATTCCATGGTAAGTAAACACTTGGGCACTAGAAAGCAAAGCCCAGAGAGACGCACTGGCACACCACACGCTAGGGCAGGTAATCAGGGGTTTCAACTAAAGCCTTGTCTCATCCCCAGCACGCAGTGGTGGTAGATTAAAGCATTTGTTCTCATCTCCTGCCTGCCATCGAAAGACAGACTTAAGATAAGGTACATTGCTCTGGTAATCCACAGATTAAATGCACACCATCTGCATGGTGAGGAGGCCCTAATGCAGGATTTTACCTGGGAAAGGGGGCGGGTAACACACACTCACATATTACAGAGTGCATCTGATGTGATGAAGAGGTCTTTTGCCCACCTGCAGCGAAGGTCTTGGCCAAACACAGCCAGTAACAGGGGGCAGAATCCCTGCCGGATTCTTTCGCATGCAGCTGATCGGTGTAAGCTTCAAGTAGGAAACCCCCTGGTTCTCAGATCTCATTTCAGAACTCACTCATTGGCCGTAGACAAATAATTGTGAGGATGATAACACTAAAAGGATGTAGCAAAGAGAAGGTCCACAGTTCAGTGGTTGAATGCATGTTTTGCAAGCTATAGGCCCCAGGCTCAATCTCAGGCAATTCAGGGTAAAAGGACAAGGAAGTATAGTGATAAGACAGACCTCTGCTGGAGAGCTTGCCGACCCATTGACAGCTGGAATAGATACTGCACAGGGCTACATAGATGGAATGGTCCAACTATAAAGCAACATGATAAGTTACTAGAGAGACTCTGCAACCTAGTGGCACAACACATGCACTGGATGCAGAAAGGCTCTGGTTCCATCTCTAAAAGATTTCGGAAAGACGATTGTGACCCTGAAGAGCACCCAAGAACACAAAAAGGGCCTGCTGGATCAGGTCAATCACCCATCTACTCCAGCATCCTGTTCTCACAGTGGCCAACTAGCTGTCTGCAGGAAACCTGAAAACAGGACATCAGCACAAAAGCACTCTCTCCCACTATGGTTTCCAGCAACTGGTATAGTGTCCTGATCAATGGAAGTAACAGCCCCACTCTATTCTACCTTGGTTCTGGGCACCACCAATTAGGAAGAATATTGACAATCAGGAATGTGTGAGAGAGGGGCAACCAAGATGATCAAGGGTCTGGAAACCAAGCCATATGAGGAACAGTTGAGGGAGTTGGATACGTTTAGTCTGGGAAAGAGAGTGAGAGGAGATATGATAGCCATATTTCAATATCTGAAGTGCTGCCACATGGAAGATGGAACAAGCTTGTTTTTTTGCTGCTCCAGAGGTTAGAACCCAAATCAGTGGATTCAAGTAACAAGAAAGGAGGTTCCAGTAAACGAACTATTCTTCCTTGGAGGTTTTTAAGCAAGAGATTGGATGGTTATCTGTCATGTATGACCTAGTTGAGATTCCTGTATTGCAGAGGGTAACAGAGTAGATGAGCCTCGGGGTCCCTTCAAACTCTACAATTCTATGGTTCTATGGTATTCAGAAGCATTACTGCCTCCAACCAAGGAGGAAAAGTCTAACCATGTTGGCTAGAAGTCATCAGTAGCCTTCTCCTCCATCAATCCTCTTCTAAAACCATTCAAGTTGGTAGCCATCACTGCCTCTGTGGAAGTGAGTTCCATAGTTTAACTACATACTGTGTGAAGAAATAGTTCCTTTTTTATCCTAAATGTTGCAACAAGACACTGCCAAAGTTGGTAGGTCTCAAATAAATGAGCTAGATATATGGTGACTTTATAGTAATGTATAGCAGAATGCTTTGAAAAACACTAGTATGACACAGCAGCTTGTACCAGACAGCATTTTAAAAAGGTCATATGCCCAGCATCTCCCAGCCAAGTGAATAAAAGGGTTTGTCTTACCACAGCTGGCTTGCAAGTACAAGCCATTCAAGCAGTATTTTTCCCAGCAGGAGTCTGCAATTTGCAATACGTATCTCAGCATCCTTTGCAGTGAAGACTCGCCCATCAGGGCAAATGGGACACTACCCCACCATTCTCAAGCTGTCCAAATCAATCCCCACCAGCTTGCCTTTGTATGTACAACTAGTCCAGACGGTGGCACTGCTATCTTTCTTCCTCCTCAGTCTCAGGGTTGCCCTTGCATAGCTCAGCAGCAGGGAGGAGAGTTGGGGAGAAAACTAGAATTAGTTGACTCTACCTATCATTGGCTCTGGCTCCATGTCCTGTGGGCCTCCCAGACTTATGTCACACCAGTCTCAATGGGTGTCAAGAACACCTGATCCTGTAGAAAAGGTTAAGGTCCAACACTTGGACTCTGCGGTGTAGCACAATATCCATCACTCCCTCCCACTTTGCAGGGGCAGCCAAGCTCTTTCCAGTTTACTTCCCTTCTCTGTAGCTCTGCATGTTGCTTGGTTTTAATTCTGCAGCAGTGGCAGAGGGAGGGGAGGCAGTTAGTGTGAAGAGGGGTCCCTGCTTCGTGCAGGCATCATCCCTGCTCTAATCTAATCTCCTGCCCTGACAAAGAGGCCTGTAATCTCCTAAAGTAATTAAGCAGGTGCAGCCCTGTTGATGGAGAAGGAGGAGGAGGAGGGTCTTGTCTCCTCTGCCAGCAGAGCCAGCTGTTTTCCTTTGGAAAAAAAGAGTAAGGTGTCAGTATCCCACACTGCCTCCAGGGGGTGTTGCTTTCCTCTCGGCAGGGATTCTTGCAAAAAGAAGCCACAAGTGTTGCTGATGTTCTTTTGCTCTGAAATACCAAAGAGTGGCAACGTTTTGTGCTGGCTCCTGCTACCCTCCAATTGGACCTACCTCAAGGCTGGTGTGCACAAGATAGTCAAGGTAGGTAGATGGAATTGAGGTAGCAAAATTCCCTGGCTGTACCTAGCATTCAGGAGATGAGTTATTCAGAGGTGCGGTCCCCATCAAAATCTTTACCTCTTCTACACATGTTTAATCACAGATGCATGAATGTCAATAAAGCTTCACAGCTTCACAATCAGGTTGGGGTCAGATTTTCATGGGGCAGGTAACTACCCCTTTTATCCACTACAGAGCTCCTTCTTGCATGAGCTCAGCTGGTCTGTGTGACGATTAACATAAGCTGCAGAGGAGATCTGCTGCAGATAGAGAAAGTTTGGAGCTACAAAACAGGAACAGCAATAAAACAAAAGCCCACTCAAATGCTAGGCTATGTGCACACCCGACATTTCAAACACATTGAATAGTAGCTCTGTGGGGGGGGGGGGTAAACTACAGTTCCCAGGAATCTTGGGGGGGTAGCTATAAATATATAATATGTACACAGTCCCAGTATCTTTTCTTTAAACTTTAACATATGAATCTGGAGGGGGGATCCTCTTTTATTTATTTATTTTTTCAAACTGGGCAAATTGAATTAATGCAAAGGTTAAAAATTGAATTGAATTGAATTGGTTGAATTTGACTGGCTTTAGTTTCAACATTATCACTTCGGGATCCAGACATATTGGTGGAGCCTTTTCCTGTCCTAAAGAGCGCATGAGGAAAAAGGGGAAACTGACCCTGGTTGGGTGTATGTGGGCAGGGGGGATTCCCTCTCGGATTTCCCCAGTCTTTGCCCACTTGCAAAGTCACCACTGGGTGAATTATACTGGATTATGGGTCTGTGCCAGGGTCACCAAGGCGACCAGCCAAGCAGGATTTTTGCTCCTGTGAGATCATTAGCTCTGGCTGAGGCCACGGCTGTCACACCTCAGCAGGAAAAGGCTGATGCAGGCCAATGTTCAGGGTCAGGTCAGAGGTCACCTTATGAGGCAAAGGGGCTTGCAAGGCCATTCCTCTTATCCCACTGGGAGGGCTTCACCTCAGTTAAATGAGGATGTACAGAAGGAGGGAAGAAGAGAGTTCCCAACTAGAAAGAGGTTAGCTTGCACCATCTATGTTTCTCAGGCAACCACCCAAAGACTTAAAATGTATGTTGCTACACAAACTAAGCCCCTTCAACAGTGCTAAGGATCCCCAATAAAATTGAAAACATCTAGCAGGAAGAACATTGCAGCTACACAAAGCACATGGTTTCCCCCAAAGAATCCTGAGAACTACCACCACAGAACTACAACTCCCTAAACTTTTAAACAAACTACAGTTCCCAGGATTTATTGGGGGGGGGGGCGAGTCACACTTTAAATATACACTGTGTATGCAGCCCAGAGTGCATATGCCCAGGCATAGCACAAGACTGACATGCAAAATGAGAGCCAGTGTGGTGTAGTGGCTAGAGCACTGGACAGGGGGAAAGCTGAATTTGGAATGCCCATGCAGCCATGGAACTCACTGGCTGGTCTAACCTACCTCAAAGGGTTGTTTTAAGAATAAAATAGTGGTGGTAGTGTATAGGTTGTCCACTGAAGGTCTTTTTGCCAGTATTCCACAAAATCCTGCACAGCCTCAGTGAATGGTCCTGCCATGTAAGGAGTGGGGTGAGGGGGAGAAGGAAGGAGGGTTGGGCTTGAAGGCCCGGCCCTTTGCTGTCCTACAGTCCAAGATTCTATTCATTTACCTCTCTTGCTAATTCATCATCTCCCATGTCAAATGCCTGCTTGAAAGCCCAAATGTAGGGAATTGGGTTTTGTCTTCTTTTAAAAAATAAAAAGCAGCCTCAGAGGTCCCACAAGGGGGAAAGAGGAGGAATAAATAACCCTTTCTCAACCAGCCAAGTATTTGCACAAAATCCACCCAAGCTATGTGTCTCCTCTGTGGGGTTCTAGATGGGGGGGTGCTTTTAAGCTCCCAGTGAGGGCAGCATTAAGTGCAACACACCCTATCACTACTCCACTCAGCTCTGTTGTTTCCTGGGTCTGCTTTTCATTAAAAACAAAAACAAAACAAAACACATCTGGGGATTTTACACACACAGTCTGACCCTGACTGAGGTTTGTACTGATGCTTACAGTTTTATATCTGCCCATCTTCTGTTTTTGAGACTTCCACTGTCACTTTCTGTCTTGCTTTTTTCCAGGCTGTGTACTTCCCTCAACTGCATTAATCCCCATGTGTGGAGATGGGGAGAGGTGGGATGAATAGGGGGAGGCAGGCTGGGAGCTGGACAAGGAGACCCACAGGCAACTCCCATCCCAAGAGACTCAGAGATGCAACCCGAAGCTGGTATTACTTACCAGTGCAATAAGGAAATGCAGAGTACCATTACCTGCACACTCCATTAAGCACTTAAACACCATGTGAATAGGACACGTCATTGGGCATTAACGGGCTGCTGCAAGGGAGATGTTTCTTGAAGAGTGGCTGCCAGTGAAAAGGGGAGCGGGAGAGACAGAGCTGGAGAGCCAGCAAAGTGATGTATGACACACAGGATATCTAAGCACCGGGACTTTTGGACAGTCACTATTACTCTGGAAAGCAGCCAGCCCTGAAAGGCTTTATTACAGACCACACTGCCCTGTTGATGTAAGTGTTAAGAGTGTGTCCAGACTGTCCCTATTTTGCAGGAGAGAGTCGGGTGCAAACTGGACCCTTAGGTTTCTGCATTTAATGTGGATTAAAGACCTCTGTCACCCTAGCACAACAAATCCACATTTTAAAAAAGAACAGCATTTTTATGGTTTGGAAAGTGATGGGGAATTACACTGAAAAGTGGAAGATGAATGAATAGTTATCAAGAATACAGGGTAACTCAGACAAACAAACCAAAAGAAATGCTCAGTGGACATAACCTAACCACCACATAAGCTTTGTGAAAATCAAGCCTGAACAAACAGCTTATCTGAAGGAACCCTAAAAGAAAAGCAGAGTGGGGCTTAATGGAAGTCAGAGACTGGATATAGATAGCAGTTATAAAGACTGCATCTGAACCCATGAAGAGTGCCTCTTCATCACCAGCACATAAACAAGAATAGACATCACCACATAAAAAAGAGCCCTTGTGGGAATGAATGCCCAATAGTAGTACAGAAGTGTTTGTACAGATCAGGGATAGGGAATCCATGGCCCTCCTGGTGTCATTGGACTACCAACTCCCATCAGTCCCAACTAGCATGGTCAATGGTCAGGGATGATGGGAGTTGTACTAGCATGGGTTCCATGTCTCTAATACAGATATATTAACATATTGGGTATTATGCAGCTTCGTAGGTCCCTATGGGTCCCATATGGGTCACTGGCCCTGGCAGTTGTTGACCCTGGTCCTTCCCTTCTTTCCCCATTTGCAGACACTAAGGAACAACAGCCTGCATTTAACAGCACACAAATGCAATAAGAAGCTGTATTTGTGCCAAGCCAGACTGTCTGTCCATCCAGCCCAGTGTCATCTTTTTAGTGGGCATTGCTTCTCCTAGGTCTCAGGCAGAGAGCAGAGGTCTTTCCCACCACCTGAAGCCGAGACCATTTGTGGTCTGCTGCAAGGCATAACCTCTACAGTGTCTCCCCAACAACAATATGCCACTTGTACTGCTCACCCTTACACTATGCCCTGCTGGCTCTGTGAGGAGGCATATATGTCCTGCAAGGCCGTGACTGCTGCAACCTAGACAATAACACAATCCGCTCCTAAGCCAAATGAACACGGTTCTGCTACTCCTCTGGAGTGTGGCCAGCTGCCTCCTCCCACCCTTTTCAAAGGCCTTTGGCTTCTGGGGGCCTGCCCGGAAATGCTGTCATCCCCTCGCATGGAGCCAGCTGTCCTGAGGAGCGGGCAAGGCCTCGGGAACAGGCCCAAGACCCTCCTGCCGCTGCTAATGTCGCAGGAGCCAGGGCTGAGCCGAGGCCACACACGGTGCGAGAAAGCCCAGCTTCTCCCGCATGGCCCCAGTTGTGGTAGGCCAAACAATTGACTCCATTCACGGGGCTCGGCCACTGCTGCAGAGGGGGTTGGCTCCTGAGATTGTGCCAGGAAAAAGGCACCAGAGAGTTCCACCTCCGGCTCAAGGGAGACAGTGCCAAAGTCAAGCAGCAAATCAGACAGGGGGAGAAGCAGAGGCGGCTACCAGACCCAGAAGGAGGAAGGCTAGTGTGGGAGTGTGAGAGCAGGAAGACAGAAGCCTCTGGTAGAGCCTGCATGCTCAGCAAGGCTAAGGGTGGGGGGAGCGGGAAACCCTCCAGGTGCTTGATATGAGATTTATCCCAGGGCCGGGCAGTTTCAGAACAATTCAGTGCCTGGTGCAGGGGGAATATTTTTGGCAGCAATTCTCACCAAATGTAAGGGCACTGCAATGACTGCATGATTTTGCTATAGGAGTCAATAGAGTAGTCCATGAGAATCTCTGGTAAAAAGTTTCCCAAAAAGGAAGGGCTTGTTCCCAAACAACCAGGCTTGGAATAAATTCCATTTGCCTGCTTTCCCCATTTTGTGATTGGTTTTCTCTGTCTTGCTTCCAAGGCTGCATACACGCCATACATTTTAAGAATGACTTCCCCCAAAGTTATCCTTAGGGCTACAGTTTGCCCCTCACAGAGCTACAATTCCCAGCACCCTTAACTACAACCCCCAGGATTCTTTGGGGGGAAGCTGTGTCCTTTAAATCTGTGGGGTGTACATAGCCTCACTCTCACCCCTTGTTTCCTGCTCTTGCGGATAGTTAACAACCCACTCCTACTGATTGTTCAGTGGCAGCAACATTCAGCAATGAGGATCACATGTGAATGGGCAACTACAGATACACCACTCCTGTTCTCCACAGACTTGTCAAAGTTGAAACTCAAGTTTCCTCTGGAAATGCTGTTAAATCATTCTTCCTTGGGTGAGTTTTATGGCTGGTGTTAAGCATATATGGACATTAATCTGTTACAATACACAACACTTTACAATTTAATGGATATTTTATTTTGGCCATTATCGCATGAGCATTTTTAAAGTACTTTTAGTGACCCTGGACTCTTGGCCCTGCCACCTGAAAGGTATTGTTATTAACTTCTATAATACAAGACTGCAAACCACCAGTGGTCCATGAGCTTCATTCAGGTGGTCTGTGGAATGTCTGTGAAGAACAAGTACAATTTTAATTCTATGGAATTCCAATTTTAATATGGTCAGATTCAATATAAGAAATAACAGAAGAAATAGAAATGAAATTATAAACCATACACCATCTAGCACAGCAAATTGCAATTGCTACAACACGTGCGGGGATCATTAAATGGTTTCCCAAGAACCCCAGCAATTTTTTCAAGTGGTCGGAGCAGGAGACCGTTTGGGAACCACTGCTGTAATGTATTTATTCTTTCTTTCTTTCTTTCTTTCTTTCTTTCTTTCTAAAAGATATACAATTTATCTCATTTATCTTCTCAACACTCCTCAGAGGTGTGTCCCTATTGCTCCGATTTTACCAACAGGGGTCTGAAGCATCGAGAAATTAACTTATCCAGGGCCACCCAGTGAGTTTATGAATAGAGAGATGAGCTCAACTATCCCAGGCCAAAGTCCAGTACTCTAAACATTGTATGCTCCTGTCACTACAACTCCAAAAGTTGAATTGGCTGATGCTGTGCAGGGCCCAGGGCCAAGTAAGAAATATAAGCCATAACCAGATGCCTGCCCAATGTTTCCTTGAAAACCTCCAAGACTGGGCATCTCTTGCTTCTCAAAGCTCAGATATAGGCAGCTGTCAGAAGGAAACCAGAAGTCTAGCCTGGGGGTCGTGCCACGGAATCAGAGGCAAAGACACACAGAAATGTGCCATGGGCAGAAAATGCTCAGACAAAATATCCAGGCCAAACAAGGGCCTGTCTAGGAAAGCCCAAAAGCCAGCCTGGGCGAGCTACAAATCCTTCACCAGAGCAGTCAAATCCTTCACTGCCCAGGAAGATGCTCCAAACTCTAGTTCTGTGACTCGCCAGACAAGACAGATGCACAAAGAACGTAGGGTTGTCAGTGATCCCTGAAACTACTGTAGGGAGATGGTGGGCGATAGTCCTCCTCAGCTCCTGACCCCTTAACCAAACTGCAGGCCCTCCACACACACACACACACACACACACACACACACACACACACCTTGCTTGGTAGATGCATCATGGGAACCCAGAGAGGCACCTCCCTTGCCTTCTGAAGAAATTGAGTCCTTGTTCCTTTTTCCATTTTATGCAGACAAGGCCCTTTATGGATGAGCATGACAAAAAGGGAATTGAGAGCCAAGAGCCTGCTTTGGCCGTGTGTCCATGGGAGTGTGGGGTGGTGAGAGGATGAACTGCAATAAGGCCAGGGCAGTGGGAAAGGCCCAGTGTGGCCTCTGTTGCCCCCACCTCGGCGTTGACAGTGACTTCATCCCACTGTGGTGTAGCCTCTCACTCTTCAGATGTGGCCCATCAGCTCCAAAGGCTTGGCCAGGCTTTTGGTTCCAGGAGCGGAGCCAGGCTTTTGGGCTTGGCAGGATGGTTCCTCCAGCTTGCAAAGCAGACAAGTCACAGAATGCTTGGGCTGGGTGGGTTGGGGAGAGAGCAAGAACCTACCAAGAGGTTGGTTTTGGCTTCACCTCAGAGAGCTTGGAAAGGCTAGTAAAACCCAGCCAAGACCACAACATCCATTCCTGGCTTCCTAGGGGAAGTTGAGAGCAGGAGAAGCTCTGCCACCCAGAGCAAGCCTCCCTTATGCTAGAAGGGCAAAAGACTGCAGCAGAGGTGCAATGTCCCGTATCAAAGTCAACCAGACAACCATCCCATCTGAACTGTTTTACACAACTTCCTAGCATACTGTATTTTAATAAGCGGCCTGCTACAATTTAGGGCCTCTCCACACATCCTTTTATTTATTGCACATTCCTAATTATTTGCGCACATTATGGCATTGGTGCCGCTTTCAATACTGTTTGTGCCTGAGAAAGTTTTTGGACTCTTTCATTTTCAATCAGTTCATTCCCCATGACTTCCTGATGAAATACTGTAACATTTCATAACACAAAAGTTCACGTTTTTGTTGCACTATAGCACAAGAGTGTCCCTCCAGATATCAAGAACACAGTAACATTGGAAAAGCACCACAGAACAACTCATAAAGCAGAATGATGTTTGGTCAGGTATAAGTTCACCACTAATGCACTATTATTGGGTCAATAACCTGTTGCAAAACACACTCAAGAAACCAGGTTTTTTTTGTGGGGAAGGGGGTGCTTATCATTTGCTAACACAAGTTCCATGTCCCAGTGATGTAAGGTCCCTCCAAAAAAAGGAGGGTGGGTACATTACTTCTTCACCCAACACAAAATTAACTTGCAGCACAGGAAGTGACAATGGTGACGAGATGCAGGCAACTCTTTTTTAAAAAAGTGAATGGATAAATTCATGAAGAAAAATGTCTATTAGCTATGATGGCTCAATGAAGTCTCCATGTCCTAGTGCAGTATGCTTAATAACACAAGTTGAAAAGGACAATCAAGCCGGGGAAGGGCAGTCAACTTCATGCCCCAAATGTCTGGCTAGTTGCTGATGAAACAGAAGCTGGAGTTGACAGTCTGACCCAGCACATGTTCTTTACGTGTCCTAATCAAATTCCTGTGTTTTATGTGTACTGAAAATATTTTCTCTCTTCACAACTTCTCTCTATGAAGAACAGTGTAGGCACCTGAGCTATGTACCAGCATCATTTCTGGGAGTGGGCAGAGAACCAACTCTTGAGAACCCCATTGGTGTACCTGTGCCAGTACACTGAAGCCAGCAGGTGCCTTGGAATGTCTACGGTGAGTTGTGACTTCAGTGTAAAGTGGGAAGAAGGATGATATTGAGTGATTATGGATGAAATCTTAGAAGCCAGAAGGGAGGCTGAGCTGGATTTCCAAACAGGTAGAGGGGCAGGACCTCTGGAACCTATATTATTATTTGTGTCCCCCATGTAAGTATCAAAAGCAGGATAATTATGCAAATTAATGCATCTAATTTCTGCAGGTCACAGAATTTCTGAAGGTTACTCTGCAGTCAGAGATTTTTCTGTTGTGCTGTCAAGATCGTGGGATTCCTTTCCAATTGAGGCCTACCAGGCTCCATCTTGCCTTTTGGCAAGCAGGAAAAATGCAATGATCCCAGAATATTTTTAGGGGGCCTTCAAACTGACACCTTTTGATTTCCCTGAGGTTTCCTTTCTAATCATTGCCACTTTCCCTGTTGTTATATTATGTTTATACTATGCTGTGTTGGCTTGTTTTTAACTGTACACTCCTTTTAGTCATTTTTAGATTGGCAAGTTGGGCAATGGGAACCCAGGAAATAAATAAACTCACTTTCCTTGCTTCAGGGAGTAGGTTATGACACTGGCACAGAAATGTGTGTTCATGTGTATACTTTTGCGCTTTATAGTCATGCCTTTGCCAATCCCCTAGCACTGCATGCATGTCCAAATGGAGATATTTTACCTGGGCTCCAGATGAGTTATGGCAAGAGAAAGGGAATTCTGTGGCTGATGAGTCCCCATACAGAATGCCATCCTAAGATCCTATCTGGACTATACATTTAAAGCAATATCATGCTACAGTGGTACCTTGGTTTACGAACTTAATCCGTTCCAGAAGTTTGTTCTTAAACTGAAACCATTCTTAAACGGAGGCGCACTTTACCTAATGAGGCCTCCCGCCGCCATTGCCCTTCCACCATTCGGATTCCGTTTTTAGGCCAAGGTAAAGTTTGCAAACCAGGACACTACTTCCGGTTTTGTGGAGTTCGTAAACTGAATCGTTCGTAAACAGGACTGTTCTTAAACTGAGGTACCACTATACTTTAAACAGTCACAGATTCCATGCAAAATAATCCTGGGAACAGAAGTTTGTAAAGGGTGCTAAAATTGTTAAGGGAAAGCCCTACCCCCCCTCACAAAGCTACAATTCCCAGAGTGGTTTGACAATCAATCTCGCTTCCCAGGAAACTCTGGGAATTGTAGCTCTGTGAGGAGAATAAGGTAAAGGTAAAGGGACCCCTGACCATTAGGTCCAGTCGTGACCGACTCTGGAGTTGCGGCGCTCATCTCGCTTTATTGGCCGAGGGAGCCGGCGTACAGCTTCCAGGTCATGTGGTCAGCATGACTAAGCCACTTCTGGTGAACCAGAGCAGCACATGGAAACACCATTTACCTTCCCGCTGGAGCAGTACCTATTTATCTACTTGCACTTTGACGTGCTTTCGAACTGCTAGGTTGGTAGGAGCAAGGACCGAGCAATGGGAGCTTAACCCCTCGTGGGGATTCGAACCACCGACCTTCTGATCAGCAAGTCCTAGGCTCTGTGGTTTAACCCACAGCGCCGCCCGCATCCCGAGGAGAATAAGGGTACCCTTATAACTCTCAGCACCCTTACACTACTGTTCCTGGGATTTTTAGGGGAAGTCATGGCTGTCTAAGTGTTATGATACTGCTTTAAATGTATTGTTATTATTATGTATTTATTTATACCCCACCTTTTTCCATGACAAGACTCAAGGCAGCTTATAGATAAAATATACAGATAAGGCCTAAAAATATCCCCCTGTCGTGACATGACCTTGAGTTTACAGATTGTGATGATACCGGAGGGATGTACCAGACCTTCAACCCAGGTCTCTAGTCACTAGATAACACTAGCTCTTAATGCAACACCCAGTACCTATATTTCTGCAATATGCATAGTTACTCTGGTTACAGTGAATTTAAAGAGGATAGGAATGACTGTCAAAGTGATGCAAGGAGACACTGTGACTGTCACAGCTAAAAATCAAACTAAGGCCTACTGCACACAGTCCTGAAATGCTGCATCTTCTAGTGGAGGAGGAGTTGAAGTTTCCCCCTACCTTAAAAGGTGCAGTCCCAAATTCCTCTTGGAACAAATACTTCTTCACACTACACAGTTAATTGCTAACATTCACTGCCATAAGATGTGATGATGGCCAGCAGTTTAGATATTGTCTGAAGGGGACTGGGCAAAGCTACAGAGAAAGAGGGGTCTGTCAATGGTTATTAGGCATGATAGCTATATGGAACCTCCAGGTTCATAGGCAGTCTACCTCTGAATGCTAGTTGCTGGGGAACAAGCTTGGGTGAGGAGTATTGTTGTCGAGCACTGCTTGTATGAATCAGGTGGACTAGAGGGACTTTTAGTCCAGCCTTATGAGAAAAGCCCAAGCTGTGGGGAGAAACAGAAACTGCCATGGCAGAGTTCAGGCACCGGATCCCACCATGCCAGGTTAGTTAAAAAAAGGGGGGGGGGACTTTAGTTACCAAAATTATTCTTTGAGATTAACTCTGGTGAATCACTCAAAAATAGCAGGCAAACAAGAGTAGTGTGAGAGTAGAGATATCACACATACACACACAGACTGCATCCCTGTGAATCTCAGACACAACACTGTGCAGTTAAGAGAATAGAAGGCAAATAGTGGAGAGTTTTTCTTTTCCCATTTCAGCTTCAGAGAGTCCGGTCTCAATCTCTGGGTAACTAGGCTGCAGAATTATTTTACCTCTCCCCCACCCCCTTCTCGCTCTCTCTTTCTCATACACAACTTCCACTCCCTTCCCAAGTCAGTGCTCTCCACTGGGGGGGGGGGGAGAGGGAGAGGGAGAGGGAGAGGGAGAGAGAGAGAGAGATTAGTACAAAAAGAATCCATCTCTCACTCATTCACAATATAAGAGTAACACATAGCCTGATGCAAACGTGCACAAGTTCAAGGGGAGTTTGGCCACCAAATCCACATGAGGTCAAGTTTCCCAGCTCTTATTGAGTAGATAAAGGAATAAAACAAACCAACGAAAAAGAACGCTCTTAAAAAGACAAGCAACTGCAAAGCACAAACACACCAGGATTAAAATAATATAAAATAACGTCCTTATAAAAACACGTGGCAAAAGTTTGCAGCAAGTTTGCAGCAAGTTTCCTACCCAGCCAGCAAATAATTTGTTCTTGTATAGAAACCAGAAAATTGGGAGGAGGGCACGCTACAAGAAGTCAAGAAGGGGACTAAGTGCAGCTCTTCCTGCCCCCTACACACACCTTCTGTCCCAAAATTACATTAAGCAACTTGACCTTTGCAGCCCCTGAAACTGCTAGACCTTCTTGGCTGTCCCACCCATCCCCAACTTAAAAGGTTTGGACCAGTCCCGGCAATGAACTTCTGGAAGATGTGGGGGGGGGGGAGATTTCCTCCGCACCTGTCTTCTCTCACTCTCCCATCATAAGCAGACAGGTGCAGAATGTAAACTGAGCTTTAGTCAAAATTCCCTCCAGTTCAGGAGCCAAAATGAGGGGGCAGGCAGATCTGAGGTGGAACTGGGAAGCAGGTTGCTAGAGCAGCAAGTTAACAAAATATATTTCAGAGGAGGACACCAGAGAAAGAAAATGGCCTTGAAAGTCAGCAACAAGTTTTTTGGGGGGACACAATGGACTTCTAATTATTGCTATCACAGGAGAGTGGGAGAAAGAGAGAGAGAAGTATAATTTGCAAAACCTCTGCCCACCATCCATAAGACAGGGACCCATTAATGAACCCTGCAAGTGTCCGTCTGTTCCCCAAGAACCCCACAGCAAGCCCCTAGTAGGAAAAGGGAGGGGGTGTTGGACAATAAATGACATCAAAGGCTGCTTTGCACGTACCTTAGAAACAGAGAGAGAGAGAGATAGACACGGGGGAGCCGCCAATGGCAAAGGGGGTGCTGAGGACCAGCGCCAGCCAAAACCGTCTCCTGGAGTGGACTGCTGACAGATTAGAGATGGGGGGGGGGAGAGAGAGAGATCAAGAAAGGGGGTGGAAGGAGGATCACTGCTGTGGAGGGGGGAGGAAGGGGGGAGCACAGGGGAGCCTCTCTGCGGACAGTTGCAAATCCCCTTTACAAATCTGGAACTGATGATAGTGGGGAAGGAAGGAAGGGAAGAAAAGGAGGGAGAGGAAATCTACAAACAAAATTCCCAGCCAGCAGCAAACCGCATACAGTGATGGATTGGCGGGGGAGGAGGAGGTTGCAAGGGGAGGCGGGGGACAGGACTGAAAGGGAATTTCCTGCAATTGCCTCGTGTTTGGGGTGACGTGGGGGGGGGAGAGGAGAGAGAATGCACGGGAGGAGGGCGGATTTCTGAGTCAGAAGCAAATCAGAGGAGGCAAAGCAAGGCTGACACAACAAAGAGGCAGGAACAACAAAAGGAGCATATGGCCAGAGCAGCTACAGCCTGTAAATTAAACATAAAGGGGAGATTAGATAATTAATGAGGGCTCGCCTGCCTGCCTGCAATGCCCGCCCCCAAGGCAAGCAGGCAGGCCCAACCATTCCAGGCATTGGGGGCGGGGGCGGGCACTGATCTGGGGCACTGTGCCAATTGTGAGGCACCACGATCTGGGGAGGCACAAGCATGCATCTCCACACACAGCTGAAAGTTGTTATGGGGGGCTGAGAGGGAAACCACCTGTAAGGATGGATGGGAGGAGGCAGGTAGGGTTATCTAATGTGCTGGGCTTCTCTTGAGAAACAGTATTAGCTATGAGGTGTTGGACTGGATCCCAAGTGAGTGGGGAGAGGAAGCCTTGCCTGCTGTGAAATCTACTTTAAGTTGACCCAATGAAATTAATGACCCACTGAAATTACTAATGTCTTCTGATTTCAATGCACCTACTCTGAGTAGATCTAACTTTAGATGCAACTGAATACTTGGCACCAACAGTGTGTGTGCAACATTTTGTGCAGAATCCAAAAATGGAATGAGTTCTGCCAGGCGTCAAAACTATGCCTGAAAGACTGCATCCTTCTCTATAGACCCTCTTGGTTGCTAAGATCAGTGCGGGGGGGGGGGGGGATTCTCTTGGCAGTTCCTCCAACCTCAGAAGCTTGGTGGGGGGTAATGTTGGCCCAAGAGAGGGCATTCTCTGTGGCAGCCCCTAAATTGTGGAATTCTCTTCTCACAGAAGTATGCCTGCCTGGTACCTTCCACATACAGCTTACAGTGCAGTGAATATGAACTTCTTTACCCTGACGTTTGACACCTGAAGTGTATATTTTCAGGACCAACCCTATTTTTGAGATTGCAAGTTCTTTTAAACTGTTTTTAATATTGTGTTGTAACCTGCTCTGGGCCCTTAGGGTGCAGGGCAGGTAATTATGGTAATTAATTAATTAATTAATTAATAATATGTTTCAATCTGACAGAAGTGCAAATACAGTCCAAAAAAAGAAAATGCACAACATAATTCTATTAACGCACAAGCAATCAGAATTCAGTATCCTGAGACTATGTTTTTTAAAGTTTCTAGACCTCATGGATATGCAGATAGGCTTGAAACTTTATGGTCATTCCTTTATCTCAAAAGCCAGATCAACTGAATTTACTTCTGAGAAAGTATGGTTAGGATGAGGCTGCAAGAAATGGAAGAGTTTGGATTTGGATTTGATATCCCGCCTTTCACTCCCTTTAAGGAGTCTCAAAGCGGCTAACATTCTCCTTTCCCTTCCTCCCCCACAACAAACACTCTGTGAGGTGAGTGGGGCTGAGAGACTTCAAAAAAGTGTGACTGGCCCAAGGTCACCCAGCAGCTGCATGTGGAGGAGCGGAGACGCGAACCCGGTTCCCCAGATTACGAGACTACCGCTCTTAACCACTACACCACACTGGAAAGTCCGTAAAAGTATTCACCGACACCCTTAATGTGACTCTATGACTTACAGGCAATGCTAAACATCAATGTTGCATCTGCAGCGGACAGAAGAAATCTGAATGGGAACAACCAAGTTGGTATGAACAACCAGCTGGATTTTTGCAGGTAGCTCCACTCACAAAGTAGAGAAAACAAGAGAACAAAGACTGCACAAACACCATATATTTAAAGTACATTACCCCTCAAATAATCCTGAGAACTGTAGTTTATTCAAGGTTCTGGAACTGTAAATTTGTAAGAAGTAAGCTACAGCTCCCAGGATCCACTGGGGGTGAAAAGGTGCTTTAAATGTGCTTTAAATGTCTGGCCTGTACCTGTGTGAAATAAAGAAAACAATTCCAGATAACAATTTTTCATGCTGCTTGCTAATTTACATCAGATAAGTTTTCAAGAGTGTCTCCTTCCTCACCTGAAACAGCTCACACAATCAGTGCACCACAAACAACTTATAGCAAATGCTGGCATACTAGCCTTTGGCACAATCTTTGCTCACAAGCACCATGGGCTACCAGTTGTGAAGTGGGTCAGAAGAGAGAGGGTGCTTCCAGATTGCTGCTATTTTCGGGTGGGATTCAGTCACATACCAGCAAATTCACAGTGTGCAATTCTAGGTGATGGGGAGTTGTTTCAGAACAAACCTGCTTCCCCCGCCCAGCCCTCTTGCAAAAATTAGACTGTTTGTGATAAGGAAAATCACAGGGAAATGCACTGGAAAGTGTGGGATAACACTGCTTGTAACCTCCTCATCTAACCTTCCCACAAACAAATCCAAATGAATGCCCATTAAATGGCAAGTGTGGTCTTATCTCCCTGCAAACAAAGCAGGATGAATAAACAGGTTGTTTGGTAGCACCCAGAGACAGAAAAAGCACAAAGAAAAAAAGTTGTGTGTGTATTCCCTTCCTCCCTTTCCCCTCCCCACTACAACTCCCTCTCCCTTCCCCCAGCAGGGAAGCAGATGCTCTCCTAAATCCTAGCATTGAAGCTGGAGGGCAAGCAGGTGGGAAGCATATATCCAGGCCACTGATGGAAGACGGATTCATATTTCCATCCTCACGCTATACTGACACCTGCTGGGACACAGGCAAGGTGTGTGTAGTACTCTCTTCTCCTGAGGTATCCAGCAACTGGTATTCAGAGGCATAGTACCTCCGACAGGGGAGGTAGAACAAAACCATCAGAATCAGTAGCCACCGATAGGCTTATCTTACAAACACACTTCTGCACATTTGAGAAGCTGCAAGAACACCCATGGTCTATGGTTCAAGAGGCTAAGAAGATGCAGGCTAGGTACCTAGTAGATCCCACATAGGACATAAACATGTCTCTCTACACCCCAAGAAGAAAACTAAAGCCTGAGCAAACTCCAAAACCTGGATAGGCTAGCTAGCTGAGCATGTCAGTTGAGCTAATCAAGCAGATGCAGGATTTTTACTTATTTTTTCAAAATATGGACTTGAAGCCATCACGAAGAGGTGCCACAGAGTGCCCCAAACTGTAAAGCAGACAAAGCTTTGCTCTTTCCATTTTATGTTATGTAGGGGTGGAACACATGAGCAAAGCCTTTTCACACAGTCTATGTGTGGGCCGTTTCTTCAGGGTCCGAATCGACTTGGTACAGTCTGTATATCTCAAAGACTTTCTAAGAAGACTTTCCAACTGCAGCATCCCCTTCCCTGACACGAGCTTTTGTTTAAGACAGTGCACATCATCACCTTATGACACCATCAATGTTTAAAATGGGAGATGGGAACTGCTTCTTTTTCAGTATTCCCTGGTGGGTATCTTCCTGGGGGCTGCATGCCAATGATGGATGGGGCCAGAGGTGGACCTACAGGTGTGACTCTTCCCTTTTTACCGTAACCTACAAACAGCAAGCCAGAGGCTTCCTGTGCATTCCCTCATGTGCACATCATCTCTATCCACACACAATGCAAATAAGAGGCATTATTTATTAATGTAATTAGATTTATATCTAACATCCAAGGAGCTCAAGGTGGTGTACGTGGTTCTTTACCAGAGTTCAAGGACACACGAAGGAACTTGGGAAGAGTGTAGACCAGGGCCAGTGAGTGGGGGGCATGGTCTGGGTAGCATCCCAAGGGCCACATAGACCACATAGGGCCACTTCCATGCCTCCCCCTGCCCCCGTAGTTCACCAACCCCTGTTTTACAGCCACCCTCCATCACTATCCCTGCAACAGACTTTGACAAAATTCCTACACGGAAAAGCTTCTCTCTCTCTCACTCACTTCTTGCCCTGACTCTAGCAGAACCTTACACTCAACACCTGGGGCCAGGCCTCTGTAGTGCAAGCAAGCAGATGCCAGGAGGAACCTGAGCAGGACCCAGGCAGGCAGAAAAGAAAAACACACACAAAACACACTCTCTCCACCACCACCCCTTTTGAAATGCAAAGAGTGTTTGTCCTGCCTCGGTCTATTCAAGTCCCTTCTACACTTTGAGTCAGATAGATGCACACAAAGGCAGTGGCAATGAAGGGGGCTGGGGAGGGGGGGGGCAAACACGCTCCAACCAGCCCTCGCTCCAAGCCCTAGCCTGTGCATTGTCCTCACACCAAACAAATGCGCCCATTAATCTCTGTCCCAGCGCTGGCACAGGGAAGGGGGGCTACCTTTCTCTCTCTCTCTCTCTCTCTCTCTCTCTCTCTCTCTCTGTGTGTGTGTGTGTGTGTGTTAATTGTCTCCTGAGCAGCCAATGACAGCCGGGGTGAGTCACAGAGCAGATGCTGAGCGCAAGAGTTCAAGAGAGAGAGGAGAAAAGGCTCCATGGAAATGTAGGCGATTTCTCTGCATGTCAAGATGGCTGTTAGGTCAACACGGAGGCTCTGTTTACTGAGCTGGGGGTATAGAAGCAGCTGTTCCTCCCATCCCTGAACATTTTTTTAAGGAGGCAGAAGCAGCAAAAACAGGGATTAGAGAGCGTCTGCAATGACTGGAAGCCAGCCGGGGATGGGGGGGGGGGCATCCATTAGTCATGCAATATCTATGGCTGCAGGGTGAGAGCCTGTTTGGTCAGAGACAGCCCTTGCTAGTTTCTCCATAGAGAGGGCTGAGGCCTGCCTGGAGGTCATTCCTCTGGTTTGAGAACCCTTTCTCCCTAACTCCCAAATCTGAAATGGGGTGGTGTGGTTGCGAAAGCTGGTTGCAAGAGTAAAAGGATCATAGTGCCAGCAGCCAAAACAACAACTGGTTGCCTATATCTCTGTGTTTGACAAAAATTGCAGATCCAAAGACGGATACATGTCACATCACATCATGGACTCACAAGTGATATAAACTGCCTCCCATTGAAAAATATTGCATCTGAGAGAATGAAAAGCAGAATTAAAAGCCTATCTAGGGTCTTTGATCTGTGATGGCTGTTTCATACATTCAAGTTGACTCTTGCTGAAGTCAGTCAATGGCAAATTGGTGTGTGTGAATGCATTTAGTGCACTGAGTGCCCCTGATCCACAGAAAGTCTACCTTCTTAAAAGTAGACTTTCTTCTAGAAGCATTCAAATATCTTCTCCTGGCTTATTTAAAGAGGCAACTATCAATCCTATTGCCATTGTGTTGAATTCTATCCTCTATCATAAGAGCTTTAGGCTTGGTGTGTAACCTTGTGCCATGACCTCAAGATAGAAATCTGAGCAAATCATCTATCCTGAGTCTATGAGGCTAGAGAGAACTTGCAACCTACAATTGAAGTGCTTAGGATTCATCCAGGGATCCTGACAAGAGCCCCCCTTTCCTTGCTGTAAGGAACTTCAAAGTGCTTTCATCAAGCTTCTGCCTAAATGCAAGATCATTGACCCTTCAGGACCCCTTGCCACACAGAGGTGGTTTTTGCCATCCAGGTCATGGTGCATACGGGAAGTGCATGCACCACAGAAACGAGCCTTCGCAGATTATTCCTGGTGTGCCTAGGCCTTCCATGATCCCTTTGTAAAGAGTGCTTTGCTTAGCTTGCTAGTCTGCTGCATACCCCAGCCCAGGATCCAAGCCTCAGAGGTCATTTTCCCCCATTGAGAAAAGAAAGGCCAGTGGACACAGACGACCCCCTTTGCAAAGGCAGCCGCTCTGTTGACATGCCAAAGGGTTCCTATGGCAACAATGGAATGCGAGGGGCAGCTGGCTTGATGGAGTCTGGATAAACAAAGGTGGAAGGCAGCGGCAGGCGGGGGCGGGGAGTGATAGGGCTGCCCTTCCAACTGGCTGTGAGGGCAAAGGTCGGAGAGTCGAGCATGGCGTGACCCCAACTGAGACATCGTCCCCAAAAGGGCCTCGGCAATCAGGAAGGGCAGAATGCAGGGAAGGGGACAGAGGGGGAAAGTCTAGGGTCTCTCCCCCCACCCCACCGGCCACCCACTTCTTCCATGGTAGATAAAGATGTACAAGGCAAGAGACATTTCTGTACAACTAGCAAGACTAAAAAAGGGAAACTTTCAAGATCCTCTGATAGCACAAAACACATCTGAAAAAAACTTAGGATGTCTTCTCACTTTTATGTATTTTATTTTATTTTAATATATGACATCCATCTGCATGGAGCTTAGGGTACAAGGCCTCAAACACAGGAACATAAATAATATAACAGCACAAGAAAAGCCCTGAAGCTGGATCAGGCCATTGGGGGTCCATTTAGTCCATTCTCACAGTGGTCAATCAGATGCCTTTGGAAAGTGTACAAGCAGAAACTATGTTCTTAAACATAGCCATTGTGGCCAGTAGCCAATTATAGTTTTATCTGCCATCAATTTATCTAAGGTGACTAGAAATAATGTGGGGTGCAGGGAGAGTATCATGGTGTGTAACACCCACAGCCAGGTCATAAAAAATACCCTGCACCATCTTCTCACACAAGTCTATATGGACCCCAGCTTTGCTTACTGGTCATTTCCCAGGACAACTAACTCCCCTTTCCACTGACCCCTTTCTCTATTGCATGCTCAAACATTAACTCTCCTGTCATGAGTTCAAAACTAGCAGAAGAACAGCTGGCTAGATTTTTCTACTATCTATGCTGTGCTCTTGATCAGAAATCCCTGGTAAATTACACAGCATATTGAGGGCAGACCCCTTCCTTGAACAAGGCAGCAACCAGCCAGGGACTGGAAGGGAAAGAGCCTCTTTGCAAACCAAAGAATATGAGAAGACGCATTTCTTCCTGGCACAGCCCCATGGGAGCCTGCCCACAACACCTCTGTCTCAGGTTCCTCCTGCCAGTGAGAGAGGGTCTCAGGCAGACCCGGAGCCAAGCAGAAAGCAGATGCCACTCCAAGAACCCTGGCAGGCTGTGCCGAGGGTAATAAGGCAGCAGATCCAAGCTTTGCTCCAGCTCAGACTGGCTGCTACTTTTATGAAGCCATTTACTCCCTGGCCCTTGTTCAGCTGCCAAGCTCAGACCTTGTTTGGGTCTCTTCCCCTAAAGGAGCTGGGTTGCCTAGAGAAGACGTGTCAGAAGAGCACTGGTGCATTTATTTAGACCAGGGGCGCAGGGAATTCTTTTTCAGTCCAACGTTCACACACCCTCCTTGACAATTTTCCGAGGGCCACATGTCAGTGCAACCAGAGGCAAAAATGGACAGAGCCATTCATGTACATTTTATACCCAGGATTGCATGAGCCTCATTTGCCACTGCGTCACACTGCTGACACTTGTTCAGCCTGTGGTCCCCACAGCTGAAAACCATTTTCAATGACCATTAAATCATTCCCAGTTAACATTTGTTGTTGCTTTCTTAAAAGGTTATTATAAGTTTTTGCAGTGGTGCCTCTGGTTAAGAACTTAATTCATTCCGGAGGTCCGTTCTTAACCTGAAACTGTTCTTAATCTGAGGTACCACTTTAGCTAATGGACCCTCCCACTGCTGCCGCGCCGCCGCCACGCGATTTCTGTTGTCATCCTGAGGTAAAGTTCTTAACCCAAGGTACTACTTCGGGGTTAGCAGAGTCTGTAACCTGAAGCGTTTGTAACCCGAAGTGTTTGTAATCCGAGGTACCACTGTATTTAAATCAAAAACCCTAAAAATGACATGCACCACTTTCAAAGAGGCATCCCTTCCTTGCCTTTACAGTCAGAACAGAAAGGAATGCCTCTTCTGACAAGAGTTCACACTACGACATTCACTGACGTTACCTAAAAACAAAGCATGCATTTTTTCCTTCCCAATTGCAGTTTTAGTCATATGCCAACTTATAAAAGATTTGGTCAACTGTGTGAGGTTCTTATTAATTCACTGTGATCTCTTTAATAGGGTAACAGCCCTCATGAGCATCACAAGCACTTTCCCAAACTAGTTCTGAAGTTCAGCATCAGCCACTGGGTACACGCAAGACTTCTTCAAAGAACATGAGGCAACACCACGTCCCCACTGCCCAGATGCCTGCCTGGTAGCCGCTGCTCGAGAATACAGTTCACTGTGCCTCCACAACATCTCTCTCTCTACGTAACAGCCCAGGTTCTGGTTAGACAGGGATAACTGCCCTTCCCACACATACAGCCAAGAGAGGAACTAGAAGTCTGCAACTGTCTTGGGATAACAACCTCTGAACTCACTTCAACCTTTGAAATGTAAGTGCCAACTGTCTCTGTTTACCAGAGGTGGCACCTGTTTCCTGGCTTGTCCCTGGGGCAAAAAAAAAAAAAACAACCAAAAAAATCACTGCCCTATTTTTTCCTTTGTATGTTTTGACTTTAGGGAATGCCTTGCTAAAACATTGCTCTTGTGAGCTGAGCTGCCAGGAGAATTGCCAGCCATTCTGAAAGTTCATCTCCCTCTCCCGTGTAGAGTCTGCAGAAGTTAAAACCTCCAAGTTGGAGACAGCAGAGTAGATGCACCTGGCTTTTAAATAAGCTTGCAAATAAGCCCTCAAAAATTACCGTATTTTTCGCTCTATAAGACGCACCAGACCATAAGATGCACCTAGTCTTTGGAGGAGGAAAACAAGAAAAAAATATTCTGAATCCCAGAAGCCAGAACTGCAGTGAAAGCAGCGATCCCTCTTGCTGTTCTGGCTTCTGGGATAGCTGTGCAGCCTGCTTTTTAGAAGGGAAAAAGTGAGTCTTATAGAGCAAAAAATACGGTACTAAATTGCCTATTGAGGCTGGTAGAGCTGCAGAATCTCTCAGGAGTTAAGATAAGCAGAGGGGAGCCCTCTTGGTAGTTCCACAACCCTCAGAAGCTTGGGGTGGAGGTGGGCCAGGAGACAGCTCCCTCTGTGACAGCTCCCAAATTGGGGCATTCTCTCCCCACAGCATTGCTATTGGAAACTTCACTATACAAGTGCTGAAGACACACCTCTTTCTCACCTGAGATGAAAGGACATGGCACTTTTTGCTAATGAAGACAGGAGCTGCTGGCTCAGAGTAACAACCCAAAGCAGAGACATACCTGGGGTCCCTTGTGCCCTTGGGCAAGGAGCTGTATTGACACCCACCCATACCCCAGGGGGGGAAATCTGAGAAGCAGGAAAGGTTGCCTGGACAGGAGGAACATGCCTCCTCAGGGCTGAATAGGGTGCCTGTGCTGCTCTCTGCCAGGAAGCCAGGAAGAGGGGAAACCCCTTTCCGTCCCCTCCAGCAGGAGTAGCTTTTCCTGCTGGAAATCCTGGCAGATTTCTTCTGCAAGCAAAGCAGGTGCTAGAGTATTGTGCTGGGGGAGTGGGTGCTCCATGTGTCACAGGAAGACTCCAATGTCTGATAGGTTATTTTTGAGCCCCCAATGGGGGCTGGTTTCACCAACCACTTGGTATGCCTCTGACCCCAAATCAAAAGCCTCTGAAACAGCCTCAGGAAGCAATCAATGTGAGCTAATGGTCTTATTTCAGGGGTTCCCAAACTGTGGTCCATGGACCATACCCTCCAACATTTCTCCAATGAAAATAGGGACATCCTAAGGAAAAGTGAGACATTCCAGGATCAAATCAGAAACCGGGATGGCTTCTCAAAATGAGGGATGTCCCTGTAAAATAGGGACACTTGGAGGGTCTGGTGGACCACTAGCGGTCTGCAAGTTTCATTCAGGTGATCCTTGGTGTGTCTGTGGATTTGTGGCTGAAGACTGGAGACGGCAATATCCACATTGATTTTTAATTGTTTTATTGCTTCATTTGTTGTATTTTATGTATTACAATTTTAATTCTATGGAATTACAATTGCAACAACAAACAGAAATTATTAAGTGGTCCACCAAGACCCCAAGTAATTTTCAAGTGGTCTGTGGCGAGAAAAACATTGGAAACCAATGTCTTTATTTTCTACTTGGGAACTCTTACTTCCCTTTACACCCCCAAGTGGAGGAGATAGGCATTACAATTCATTCCAAGGTCAATTTAATGATACCAAATGGTTAATTGCTGGGGCTCCAGCATAACTGGGAGCCTCTGTCAATAAACCTCAGATATGGGAGGAGGAACAATCTATGGTTAAGCCACAAAAAAGAAAAAACCATTCTGCACATGTCTAGAGGCACTCTCTTCATATGTTCCAGTTTACAGACATGGCGCTGGGAAAAGGATATAGGGCTGACCCCTGAGTCAATTTAAGCTGGGTCTGGCATCATTCTTCTTTTTTGCTGTTTGGTCCAGGGAAGCCAGTTTCTTTGTATCACTAATCTTGCCATATGGGTTAAGCCCCTTTAATCCCTCTCCCTCCATATGGAACATAGGCCAAGCCCTAGAAAATCTGCTATAGGGAGGGGTGGAAACGTTCCTGTGGGCTTCTCCGTTTGCCCCTATTTTGCCTCTCTGCTGACCTCCTCAGTCTCACACAGCTGTTGCTTGGAGACCTTGCGGTACCCAGGACTGCACAGAAACACCCACCCACAGGTCTGGTTTCCAAGGCAATCACCTGCTTGTCTCCCAAAGGCAGCTGTCTTGGCCTTCGGCAAAACAGGCAGGTAAAACAAGCCAGAGGCCCCAGCTGTGTGTGCTTGGTGTCCTTCTCACACCTGTCAGCAACAATGCACCAGCCCCAGCCCATCTGTTGCTCGCTGTCTTCTGAGTCTTCCCTGTATGTGAGGAAGAGGGGTCTGGGAAACACTTCTCCTCTCAGCAACCCCCCCCCCTCCACGGCTGCTTGCCAGTGCAGACCTGTCCTCAAGAGGCCACCATGGGAACACCACTGCTACCATCACCCACTCTCATTCGTACTGAAAGAGTTCCACATCACACTCCCCAGTGGTTCAAGGAATGGTGTGTGTGTGTTCTCCCTTCTGGAAATAATGATGTAGTGCTTTGACCTTAGAATGAGGAGGATAATTATCTGCTAGAATGAAAAGCGGGGTGGAAATTCACTCCAAAATGAATTGAAAACTAAGCTGAAAGGACCAAATTCTGAAGGACTAAGCATTCATAGATCATCTGATGAAACACATGTAAATATGGCATCCGGCCTCCTCGGTTTGTTTGCTGGCAGCTCCAGCCTGAGGGGACCCACAACCATCCCAGACTACAGAGAAAGGCAATGGCAGGACAGCAGCAGAGAGCACATGCTGTTTGCACAGCCAGGACTCCAGCTCTCAGTGCTTCTAATTTTGTACTGATGTGCAAAACCAGCAGTGCGCAAAACGGCACCCTCAGAGGCACAGGCAGTCTGAAGCACAAGAATGCTTCAGAGCCCTCCCCAGCCAGAACTGGGGAGAGCTAAGCAAAAAGCTCCTTTCCCCCTACAGCCAGTCTCCTTGAGTTGCTCTTTCCATGAATGATTGGCCCAGATTGAAGGAGGTGGGTTGAGGCATACCCTGCCTTGGCAGCTCAGACAGGGCTCCCGGGGGACTAATACTGGCATGTAAATATTAGATCCTCATGTCTCCTCAGAGACCAATTACATAAATCATGGCAGCTCCCACAGGACTGCCAGCTTCCACTTACTGTATCATCGTTAACAGCTTATTAAGGAGCAGCTGCTCAAGGAGAGAGAGAGAGAGAGAGAGAGAGAGAGAGATGAAGGGGGGGGGATCCATCTCCTCCTTGGAGCACCCCACCTCCCAATCCTGACAGTGCCACACCCAAATATATTTCATGCAATTAATCCCAGCCAAAGTGACAGAAGTATTTTTGAGTACCAATGAAGAATGGGCCAAAGAGGCACTGTTACATGCTAAGGCAGGTCTTGGGCAAGAACCATGGCATTAAAAAGACATGGCATGCCAAAATCATATTGCTGAGGTGGAAAAGGTGCAGAAAGGGGCAACACCTATATTCAAGGAACTACAGCAACACACCTAGAGCAACATGTGATGCTTTTTAGTCTAGGCAAAAGGTGAGAAAAGGAGGATGTGATAGAGGCAGATAAGATCATGCATGGTGTGGAGAGAGTGGAGAGAGAAAAGTTTATCACATTACTAGAACCTAAAGGGCTCATCCAATGAAGCTGAATATTGGAAGATTTGAGACAGACAAAAGGAATCATTCTTCACACAATGCTTAATTAAACTTTGGAATTTGTTCCCACAAGGGGCAGTGATGGCCACCAACTTGGATAAGCTTTGAAAGAGGATTAGACAAAATCATGGATGATAGCACCATCAACTGCTACTAGTCCGATGGTTAGTTCCACCTCCACAGTCAGTGGTAGCATAGTTCTGAATGCCAGTTCTTGGAAATCGCAAACGAGGAGTGCAGTTGCACTTAGGTCTTGCTTGTGGGATTCCCAGAAAAAATCTGGTTGGCCACTGCTTATCCACACTTCTGTTTCCCCACAGCTTTCCCCCCAAGAAAACCCGCAGTTGAGTGCTGAACTGAAACAAACAGCAATCAAGTTTTCCATAGACTGTCGTTTGTTTTGATTTAGCGCTAAAGAGTGGGTTTTCCAGGGGAATATGGCAAGGTTAAGGCAAAACCACCAGTGCTTTCTAGGCACAGGACAAGCAGAAGTGTGGATGAGCCCCAGAATGCTGAACAAGGTGATGGGTCATGGCCCTGATGTATGTTTAAAAAGATTATTGGGGGGGGGGCAGACAGACCAGGCCTGCCCTTATGATTTTAACAATGGTTTGATGGGCAAAAACCAGCTGAAGCAACCCTTTCACAACATAGAGATAAGCATTACTACTTGCTAATTTCTGCACATCAAGCGGATGTTGAAAGGTGCTGCAAATTTAATCCCGGCTGATTGCCTACCCAAGCCTTTCTCTACCCTCTCTGTCTCCCCCCCCCCCAAACAAAACAAAAAAGCTTTTTATTTCCTGTGTTGCTTTCTTTGGAGGAAAGGGGATGGCAGAGACAGTTCTTAAAAGTTATAGCGTCTTCTTCTTTACCCTCCCCACTAGGGATACATAATAAGAGCTGTCTGCCCATCTTTCTCCCAGGTACAATTGAGCCTGCATTCTGCCAGAGAGCCCTCCAAATCGGATTACTCTGGCATTAAAAGGTGAATCTAATTTGGAGCTGCCACCCTTTGGCAGGAGACCCATTAGCTCTCCTTGTGCGGCTCCATCTAGGCTCTCCCAGCAGGGAAGCAGAGTCGTACAGAAGAGAGGGGGAGGAGGGGAGGGGGAGGAGGGGAGGGGGAGGGGAGCCCAGCGGGGAGATTTGCTGCCTTCCATGAGCTGCTTTCAGATCCTGTCTCTTGCAGGCAGCTGGAAACGGATGAAGAAATGCTCAGGGCAATTAGGCAGTGGGGCAATATACATCACGGCCGAAACATCTGCTAATAATGTCTCTGGTGAGCCATAAAAGCCCAAGGTTTTGGCCCAGGAACATATAAGGAAAGAGGAAAGATGGGAGGGAGAACAGTAGAGGGAAGTGAAGCTTGCCCCTTGTAAGAGATTGAAATAGAGCTGTCTGCATGCAGTTTCTCCCTGGCATTCCTCCACTCTGATGGAAGGCTACTTTTCCATGCAAATGTGTGTATGTGTGAAGGGGGATCTTAGTGGTAGGAACAAAACATATTAATAATAATAATAATAATAATAATAATAATAATATTCAGCTGGGGAAAGGAAGGGGAGGAGTAAACAGTGTAGCAGGAGGACAATCTGCAAACTTGGTGTGCAGAACTGGATGCCACAGTAGAATTCCGGCGCCCTCTAGTGTTAGGCTCTGGCTACGACAGCAGCATGTAAGTGTTTTTAATGGTTTGCCGTACAAGTTCCAAGTTAAAGACTAAATGACTGATTGAGACAGAGGCTTTTGTGCAGCAGATGCATGAAAAGAGAGAAAGGAAATAAAAGCAGTTAGCAGTGGGGAAATGTAGAGAGAAATGTATTAGCTGTGGGGCTAAATACTAACCATGAACTTGGAAGGGGCACAGCCTGTGACATTTCTATGCAAAGCCCAAATGTATACAAGATTAGCACCCTGACCTCTCACAGCAACATTCCAGAGGGATAGACGTGTTTGTCTGCTATGCTTTTAATCAGCTGAAGCCAAGGTTTTCTCTACCACATAAGGAGAGTACTTGCTTTTATTTATTTATTTTACTTATTTCATAAAAATTACACACCACTTGATTATATCTTCAAAGCTTTGCACACAGAAGGTCTCAGGTACAATCCTTGGAGTCTCCAGTTAGAAGGAACAGGAGTTGCATAAAGCACCCTGGAAAGCCACTGCCGGTCAGAGCTAACAATACTGACCCAGTATAAGGCAGCTTCCCATGTTCCTAAAGGGGCAAAATGTTTTCTAAGCAGTGACTCCCACAGTGAATGGTGCCTGTGCTTATCTGATTTGCACTTGAGGCTAGCACAGAAGAATTACAGACAGCCTCTTCTACTTTCCAGGGACTTTTGGCCGTACTGCTTCTGATTTATTTTCCTATAAACACACACATACACTTGTCAGCTTAGCATAGACATTTCTTGTAATGAAATCAGCTCCAATCCACAAAAGCTTTGGCCCCAGTAAATCTGTTTTGCCTTTTAGGGGCCACAACACTAGTAGCAGTCTAATACGGCTAACTCCATGGAGATTTCAGCTTGTTTAATTTGTACTACAACTCACATAAGCCCCAAGCAGTGTGATCAATGGGTATGGAAACAATAGTCATAGTAAGCAAAGGAACATAGGCATTATAAGAAGTCAGACCATTGGTCCACCTAGCTTAGCGTTGTCTTCACTGCCTGGTACCATCTCCCTGGAATTTCAGGCAGCATTCTCTCCCAGCGCTACCTGGAGATTCCAGGGACTGAACCTGAGACCTTGTGCATGCAAAGCAGGTGCTCTAGCACTGAGCTACAGCCCTTCCCTGAAGTTTGCGCATCAGCTGTGACAGTTTGACCTCTTCCTGTGCAGTTTAGGCTTTATTCTGCCAGAGGGCCAACCAAATCAGATTAGCATTAAAAGGTTAATCAAATTTAAGATTCCACAATTCTGCAAGCTTTCAAAGTCCTGCCCCCCGCCCCTCAACCCAGCAGGAAAACTTTACATGAAGACTGCTATGCATAGAAAGCAGGACTTGCATGAAACTGCCATCCACAGAAAGTAAGACTTAGAACCCCAAGACTTAGAACTCCAGAAGCAAATTTGTGTCTCTGTCCCCCCCTCTCTCTGATAACACTAGAGTTCAGTGTTGGAAGATTCAGGGCAGACAAAAGAAAAATACTTCGTCACACAGCCTATGGTTAAACTATGGAATTTGCACCTGCTAGAACAGGCTTCCTCAAACTTGGCCCTCCAGATGTTTTGAGATTACAGTTCCCATCATTCCTGACCACAGGTCCTGCTAGCTAGGGATCATGGGAGTTGTAGGCCACAAACATCTGGAGGGCCGAGTTTGAGGAAGCCTGTGCTAGAAGTAAGAATGATCATCAACTTAGATGGCTTTAAAAAAAGGGTAAACAAGTTCATAGGAATAAGGCTGCCAATGGCTACTAGGCATGATGGATATGTTCCACCTCCACTGTTGCTTGGAATTGCAAGTGGGGAGAGAGCTGTTGTGCTTAGGTCTTGCTTTGGGGATCCCATAGCCCTCTGGTTGGCTATTCTGAAACAGGATGCTGGACTAGATGGGCCCTTAGCCTGATCCAGCAGGCTCTTCTTACATTCATATGCTCTTTCTGCCCCAGCCCAGTTAGAACCCTGCACACACATACACCAGACTTGCCATAGGTTACATAACGTGTGTCTTTCAAAACACCCACTCACACCAATAGGCCAACACTTGGCAGATGGCATTTGTAAGAGAAACACAAAGCACCGTTTCTCAGTCCATATGCACAGCAAGAGGTATAATAACAAGAAAGGGAAAGAGACACTGAAATAACACACAACCATGATGAACTTTTGGTTCTCAACTGAAAGCCAGCATGCTTATTTTCTCTCTCTCTCTCTCTCTCTCTCTCTTCACAAATTCATAGAATCATAGAATAGAAACATAGAATCATAGAGTTGGAAGAGACCACAAGGGCCATCGAGTCCAACCCCCTGCCAAGCAGGAAACACCATCAGAGCACTCCTGACATATGGTTGTCAAGTCTCTGCTTAAAGACCTCCAAAGAAGGAGACTCCACCACACTCCTTGGCAGCAAATTCCACTGTCAAACAGCTCTTACAGAGGTTTCTCCTCTGCTAAATGCTACAGAGTGAGTTGCACATGCAAAGAGGCATCCCTGAAAAGGCCCTTCCCTGGCCCCTCATACCATGGACTTAATCCTGTATAGGGGAGACCAGCAAGAGAGCCTGATCTGCTGATCTTAAAGAATGGGATGTTTGATATGGGAGAAACTATACAGAGAGAAACTGGAGATATGTACCTAAGGAGAGACTGCTGGTGCAGGCTCCCCTACCCCACCCTCTCTCTCATAAAATGTATATGGAAAGTACCATCTTAAAAGGATGAGTTCCACATTCTCTCACACAAATAGAAGGGATGCCTCTTCTGAGATGCTGCCTTTTGTAGCACATGCCTACATGTGCTTATGTAGCCCTCCCTCGCCCCCAAATAGAGCTGTGTACTTTTTCACATGCCAATTTAAGCTGCACCCCTAGGTACACTAGGGACGCGGGTGGCACTGTGGTCCAAACCACTGAGCCTTGGGCTTGCCGATCAGAAGGTCGGAGGTTCAAATCCCTGCGGCGGAGTGAGCGCCCATTGCTTGGTCCCAGCTCCTGTCAACCTAGCAGTTCGAAAGCATGTCAAAATGTAAGTAGATAAATAGGTACCGCTCCAGCGGGAAGGTAAACAGCATTTCTGTGCGCTTCTCTGGTTCTCCAGAAGCAGTTCGGTCATGCTGGCCACATGACCCGGAAGCTGTATGCCGGCTCCCTCAGCCAATAAAATGAGATGAGCGCCACAACCCCAGAGTCATCCATGACTGGACTTAACGGTCAGGGGTCCCTTTACCATTTACCTAGGTACACTTACTAAGGAGCAAGCCCCACTGAGCTCAAGGACCAGGATGTAAACATGCTTAGGGTTCACACTGAAAACCAATTCATTAACTGAGTAATCGACTAAAACTCATATAATTAATCAGCTGAGGAAGTTCATTTGCTGGGCAAAACAGCGCTAATTATAATGTAGTAAAAAAACAACAACCAACCCACAACCTGCTGGTCTATGAAATGTATATGAGCAGTTGGGCACAATAATGAATTTCTGGAAGGAGAAGATGTGGCCCAGGGCTGCCTTTAAATTACAACTTCCAATCTAGAAGCTTCTGTTCCAAGGTTTGTGGGGCCCAGCAATCACAGTCACAATGGAAGCTGCCTTAAAACACACCAGCCTGGCTCCACACCTCTCCAGGTTCTAAGGCAGAGAAGTTATTTCCCCTTCACCAGTTACCTGATCCATCCATTAGGACCCTCTCTTACTAATGAGGGGTAGATACACAGTGCATGCTCAAAAAGATACTGGAGCTGTATGCACAATGCATGCATTTAAAGAACCCACCCACCGAATCCAGGAAACTGTAGTCTGCCTCTCACAGAGCAACAATTCACAATACCCTTAACAAACTATAGTTCCCAGGACTCTTTGGAGGGGTACTTTAAATGTACGTATGGTGTGTGCACAGCCCCAGTGTCTTTTTGAGTATGCACTATGTATCTAATTATATTAAACCACAGAGCCTAGGGCTTGCCGATCAGAAGGTCAGCGGTTTGAATCCCCGCGATGGGGTGAGCTCCCGTTGCTCTGTCCCAGCTCCTGCCAACCTAGCAGTTCGAAAGCACATCAAAGTGCAAGTAGATAAATAGGTACCAATCTGGTGGGAAGGTAAACAGCATTTCCGTGCGCTGCTCAGGTTCGCCAGAAGCGGCTTAGTCATGCTGGCCACATGACCCGGAAGCTGTATGCCGGCTCCCTCAAACCAATAAAGCGAGATGAGCGCCGCAACCCCAGAGTCGTCCACGACTGGACCTAATGGTCAGGGGTCCCTTTACCTTTACTTTTAAGCCATGCATAAGTTTACATTTACATATCTTCCCCTCACTAGGGGCTGGGAACTGTAGTTTGCCCCTCATATAGCTACTAGCTACACTTCCCAGCATATGTAACAAACTAGTTTCCAATATTCTTGAATGAGGGGAAGTGTGTTTTGAATGTGTACTCAGACTAAATTTTATCCCATTTTAGTCCTACTCAGGGTAGACCCATTAAAGTGAATGAAGAAGACTATTGTAGATTCATTCATTTCAATGGATCTACTCTGCATAAATGTCAGTTGAAGCACTTTCTCCTTCATAATGGCTTCACACATTCCAAGGCAGATTCCTGGCATCGATCAAAGCTTCCGGGGCCAAGCCCCTACTTCCCCTCCATGAAGCTGTAGAATTTAATCATCCAGCTGTTTTTAGAAGCAGATGTATAGACATCTGGCAGAGAGACTGGATCTAAAAGGAATGCTAGTTCAGTGTGTCCTGTGAGGCGGAGGTAGCAGGACTAGATTACTTTGAAGGTCCCCTTCCAATTTGAGAATGCTCTGGATTCTCTCAAGAGCCACAATATTATGGATACAAGGGTGGTTTTGTTTTGAAAAAGTAACTGTTTTGTTTGTTGCTTTGAAAACTTTTTTAAAAAACCTGATAGCTGCCTTGAACTCTGTGAGTACAATGGGCTACAAGAGGCAGTGGGTTGTTTTTTTAAAAAGAGAGAGAGAAGGTAAACTCTCTATAAGGCAGAGGTAGCCAACATGGTGCCCTCAGATGTTGTTGAACTCCAGCTTCCATCCGCCCCAGCTAGGATGACCAATGCTCAGGGATGATGTGGGCTGTAGTCCAACAACTGGAGAGTACTCCATTGGCCAGGGGTCGCCAACGTGCAGCCCATGGGCTGGATGGAGCCCACGAAGGCCATTTTACTGGCCCACGAGCCGCCCCCCAACCAAGCTACCCACTCAGCGAGTCCTCAGCGTGCTGCACAGTGCAAGGACTTGTTGAGCGGTGCAGGAAATTGCTTCTGCGCATGCGCAGATACCAAAAATTGCATCTGTGCATGTCCAGACGCCAAAAATTGCTTCTGCACAGCAGCGGCGTAGCGTGGGTTATCAGCACCCGGGGCAAGGCAAGTAATTTGCGCCCCCTAACCCGGGGCAAGGCAAATAATTTGCGCCCCCTAACCCGGGGCAAGGCAAGTACAGTAATTTACTCTCCCAAGCAGCAGCAGCAGCGAGGCTTCTCTTTCCCCCGTGCTCTCCTGGAGCTGCCTCTTTTCTTTCCTTTTTTCCCTTTCTCCAAGGCTTTTCGCTTTCTCTCCTTAATTGATTCCTCCTCCACACCGCAGCGTTTCCTAGCTGCTTCCCCCCCCCTTCCCCTCTCTCTCCTCCTTGCTCTGCTTGCCTTGCCCTGCACCGGCAGCAGCAGGCGCAGCCAGACCCCCGCCAGCCAGCCCGCCCGCCCGCCCACCTGGCTTCCTCTCCTTTTTTTGCCCGCGGCAGAAGGCTTCGCTCTCCCCCTTCCGCGACCTCCTCGCCAAGCCGAGTGAGCGCGGGCTCCCTAACCCGTGGATTTTAGTAGGGGCAGAGAGCTGCTAGTGCGAGCGCGCCCCCCACCCATGTTGCGCCCGGTGCGGCCGGCCCCCCTGGCACCCCCCACGCTACGCCACTGCTGCACAGGCATGATTTTGGGCGTCTGGGCATGCACAGAAACAATTTCTGGCGCCGTGGACATGAGCAGACGCGATTTCCAGTGTCACACTGCGCCAGTCTGGCCCACAGATGATCTCTGTGGGAGTGATCCGGCCCATGGCCGGCAAACCTTGCCGACCCCTGCCATTGGTTATCCTTGCTGTAAACTGTTCAGGCCATCCTATAGGGGTTGTCCAGAAGATGCTGCAAATGAATGTTCCCTCTCTTCCTTCACAGGAGACAAAGTGCCTTGACATCAAGAGTGACCATCAGCAAGGCAACCCTAGAGGCTGGTAATGACTTACTGCTCAATAAAAGCACCACCCCCACTCCTTGCTGTGAGTGGGAGGGGCCAAGAGGAAGCCACCCCATCTTCCTCCTCCTCCTCCTTTTATGCCTTGCATCACAGGAACTGCTAGTCAAGTCAGGCTGCAGAGACACCATCCATTTAAAGCACATTTCCCAGGTACCAGCCTGTATTGCACATACACACAAACAGGCCAGTGCTCCATGGGATCTGTTGCTGAGGATAAGCGGGCAGTGGCTGCTCTAGTCCAGGTACAGACCTGCTTAATAATGTCACTGCCAAAAAGAGTGAGAAAGGGGAGGGGGGAGAGTGAGAAAGGCAAGGTCAAAACAAACACTCAAACAAATGTGGGACATACCAGGCCTGACCAGCTCAAAAATAGTCAGTGGTTGGAATGGGACTTGGGAGAGAAAGGGCAAAGCTATGCCCCAAGGAGCAAACAGTACGACGATCACAGGGCAAATAAAGGCAGAATTAGGGCTCTGTGCATGCTGCAATTAAAAACAACAATGAAAGTCTGCAACAACATAACCTAATTCTGTGACCTGCATAAGGTCCCCTATCTCCCATTTCTAGTCTTGTCATCATGCATGTGGGCATTGTTTTAAGGAACCTGTTAAGTTCTAGAAAACTCAAAGTGTATATGTTTACAGTTGAGGGGGGAGGGAATATCAGAGCCAGAACTGGCATCCATACAGAATAGAAAGACTTCCCTTTATTTATTTTTTTAAAAAAGGAAAAGAAATAAGAAAACATTCCCCTTTTAAGATGGGAAGTAAGGTGGTTGTGGGAGCCATCTTTTGCTATTTCTCCTTGACCTGCGACTCCAGAAATCTTTAAGATAAATCACCTTAGCAACTTTAAACCATTACACTGGACAAGCTGGGCAGAGGGGCTCTGAGCATGATGGAGGGTGTAGGGAGAAGAGGAGAATGGAATTCTGTTGAAATCGGAGCCAGCTGCTCTCTGGCTCTTGCTGACAGGGAGCAGTCAACTCCTGGGAGAAAGATTGCTCACATTCCTGCGCTTCCCAAGGCTCTTGGCTACGCTCAGCCACAACAAAGGGCAGGCGGAGCGCCCAGGATGAAGAAAGGAAAGGAAAACATGCTAAGATATTCCATCTTTTTCCTTGCTCACCCACCCACCCACAACTCACACTGATGTTGTTTTTTTCTCCCACTTTCAGGAGACAACAAATTTTGGGAGCTTATGGGGAACATGGCTGACATGCATAGAATTCTAATGTCTATCTTTTCTCCTTCCTGCATGGAAAAAAGGGCCTCTCAAAGCTCACATTTGCTCATATTCATTATGTTTTCCTAACAATCAATCCAGATGAACTGCCCAAGTAGAAAATTGAGCTGGCCAAGACAGCCTTCTTCCTGCTCCACATCCTCTAGGTGTTGATTGACAACACCTGGACAAGGATTATGGGAGTTGGAGTCCTGCAACATTTGGAGGGTACCAGGTTGTAGAAGCCTGTTCAGGATCAAAGCAAAAAGTACAACCTAGTCTCTTCTCCACTCACAGTCAGATTTGTTGTTTACCTATATGATCGTCAAGAAACCTGAATGGCAAGGTAATACTAGAACCCCAAGGGGTCATCCAATGAAGGAGAAAGTTGGAAGATTCAAGGAAGGCAGGCAGAGAGACTTCTTCACACAGCACATGGTTAAATGATGGAATTCACTAAAGGAAGATGGATCAATGGCCACCAACTTAGATGGCTTTAAAATGAGTTTAGTCAACAACACAAAGGCCAGGGGTAGACAACCTAAGGCCCGTGGGCCGGATGCGGCCCAATTGCCTTCTCAATCCGGCCCGTGGATAGTCCGGGAATCAGCGTGTTTTTACATGAGTAGAATGTGTGTTTTTATTTAAAATGCATCTCTGGGTTATTTGTGGGGCATAGGAATTCATTCCCCCCCCCCAAAATATAGTCCGGCCCACCACATGGTCTGAGGGACGGTGGCTGAAAAAGGTTGCTGACCCCTGACAAAGTCAAAGCTATCAACCAATGGTCACTAACCCCAAGGGCTATGTTCTCCCTCCAGTGTCAGAGGTAGTATGCCTCCGAATGCCAGTTGATGGGAATCACAAGTTGGGAGAGTTACTGTTGCACTCAGGTCCTGCTTATGAGCTTCCTTGTGCGGAAACGGATGGGCCACTCTGAGAACAAGATGCTACACTAGATGAGACTCTGGTCTGATCCACCAGGGCTCTTCCAGTCTTCTTAACCTCAAGCAAACTACTCTTGCTCAGCCTCCACAGATGACTTGGTGCCTATAATCTCAAGTCTTTTCTCAAGTGACAGGCACAAAGCTAGGCCCTGGCAACCCTTGCAATTATACTTTCCAGATCAGCCTCTATTATTTAGAGCTAGTTTGTGGTTAGAGAGTTGAGTTAGGACCAGGGAGAACCAGGTGTGTGTGTGTGTGTGTGTGTGTGTGTGTGTAAAATTACTATCCCTTAACAGCTTGGGGCCAGTTTACTTGAGAGACTGCCTTACCCCATATATGCCCACATGATTGCACTGTTACAGGTGCAACATCATACTCATTCTGCATTTGTAAGAAATACATCCTTTAGTGGTGGCAGCATCCACACTTTGGATCTCCCTGCTTTTTAGCAAGTGCCTTCACGGTACTCTCTTCTTGGCACCTGCTAGAAACATTTTTCTTTAGGCAAGTCTGTCCAGACATGCAGAATGTTGGCATGTGCTTTTATCTGGTTTTTGTTTTTTTAGCTTATTGATGATTTTAATTATTTTTTGAAGGTTTTAAATTGTTTTTAACTTCTCTTTTATTGATAATTTCATTGCTTTATTCTTTTTGTAAACCACTTTGGGTTTTTTATTATTTTAACAATCAAGCAGCATATAAATTTTATGAAATAAATTGTTATTGTTTCTACAACATTTCTACACTGACAACAGTTCCTTGGCATTGCTATTTATGGCTCAGAGCAGCATATTCTGGTGGCCATGGTCTGCTACAGGCCACAGCTAGTATAGCTGCTTCTCCTGACACACTCCCTTTCCTTCAGTAAAGAGGGCCAGCTAAAGGCCTGCCATCTTCTCACCAATGCTTGTGCTCATGGGTGAGACTCATGCAGCTTTAATAGCTGTTTAAGAACCAGAGACTGAGGTGGTAAAGATTTTATGGCCAATGGCAAGCTTCTTGCCACTTGGATGTTTTTGCTACTCACACACAGCTGTTAAAAGTCACAGGAGCTGTGCCGGGGGGGAAAGTTGGCAACCTTAGGGGCACGGGGAGGAGGTCTGGAAGCTTGTTGCAGTAACACATTAAGTGGACCATATTGCTACAATGCATATATGTTACAAGATCACAGAGGGAACCCCAGCAAAACCACCAGCAGACACACACACACACACACACACACACACACACACACAAGCTCCAGCCCTCCAAGTCTCTCTTTCCCCCCTTGGTGCTCTCTCTCCATCACCCCTCCCCCACGGCCCCCTCCAGCATTCCTGCAAGGTAACGCAAAGTTAGGAGCAAGCAGGAAGACAATATAAGGACTATGCAG